>NC_079450.1:6545948-6605948 GCF_903798145.1 Danio aesculapii | reverse complement strand
ATATCAGGAGATCCGAGATCAGGTAGGTCTCGAGAGCTTCCCCTTTAGAAAAGAGAGGAAAAGGAGGAGATGGGGTGGAAGGGGGGATTCTTCCAAACAAAGATAGAGCAGTAGGGAGAAAATGATCCATTTATAGTAAACTAGGATCACTCTGATTGGATTATTACTGATTACAGATGAGTGGCTAGACGTGCCCAATCATATCACGTGCTCCTCTCGATATTAGTTTATGAAACTTCACTTACACATTTCTGGAGAGCGACAAATATGTCCCAAGAGCAATTTTTTTTTTGCAGTATTTGTTTTCACGAGTCCACCAGAGGGTGCTGTGAACTTTTTTTGAGATCTCAAATTTGTCTTGCGAGTGCCATTCGCGCCTGCTGTTCTCACATAAATCCACAAGAGGCCGCTGTTGACTGACTTACTAACTGACTGACTGATCAACTGACCCACCCTACTCCTTCCTTAAACCCAACCAATAGTCTCAAGTACTCAGTCTCGATGTACATGGCGAGCTAACTGGACAAATTGGTAACAGCGGGAAAGCCATCCTCATGGATGTAAGCGGTCAGCTGGTAAGCGCAAAAAGGAACGGCGTCATTATACCCCATATTGGTCGTTTAAAAGACGAAATGCAGCCATATGTAGCTCTGGCTACATAGTTCGCAATCTCCAGAAACGTATATAGAGCTACGTTTTCAGAATGAGCCTATGTTGAGTATTTTAGTCTGTAGTCATTTCCTAAAGTACAAACAAAAATGAAATGTTTTTCAGTATGAAATAACAAAAAAAGGTGTCACGTTTTAGACGTATTTATAATCACAACACGTTATCAATCTTTAAACTTCAGAAAAATCAACAATTTTATTTTAAAGTTACTCAAACATTTATAATATAAAACCAATATTAGCATATCAAGTTAAACCCACACCTAATAAATACAGCAAATCCAGAGAAAATTGTAGCTAAAAATTGTGCACATTGGAGACAAAATGAGACACATATCTCAGTGATTTCTTGTTTTCAAATATTTTGCGTGTTGCTTAATGAATAAAAGTTTTTTTCATACATAAATAATATAGTTATTATATATATATATATATATATATATATATATATATATATATATATATATATATATATATATATATATATATATATATATATATATATATATATAGTAACATGGGGAGTGATAGGGACAACTGAAGTTTAGGATCCTCTTGCAGGTTTATTCGAAGTCATGGAAGCAATAGTCAACAGAGGTGCAAACAGATGTATAAAGGCAGTCCAGAATCGTAGTCAAATGTATCAGGCGAGAGGTCAAAAGGCAGGCGGCAGACAGGGAGAACTAGGTAAACAAGACTAGGGTCAAAACTCAGGAAAACAAGACTAGGAGAACGTGTTGAAATGTCACTTTACAGAAAACAAGACTCAGCCAGGGAAGTGAGTGTGTGTGCTGCTTAAGTAGTGTGTGTAATCAGTCTTTGACAATCCTCAGGTGGTGCAAGTGTAATCAGTCAAAATGAGTAAGCGTGTGTGTGTGAGTGAAGTGCATGTGTGAAAATGTAGTCCAGAACTGGCGGATTTGTAGTCCATAAGGATTCTGAGTGAGATCCAGCGATCTATGAAGTTACGATCGCTGGTGATTGTGATATATATATATATATATATATGTTATTATTATTATTATTATTATTATTATTATTATTATAGTTATATCATATTAAACTAATTAATAACTTACTAGTTTTTGTCTTTGCTATGATGACAGTACATCTATTTATTTATTTTTTTTGCTTATTAGTTATTTTGTAAAAGCTAGTGTTCAGCTTAAATTGTGATTTACAGGCTTACATGGGTTAATCAGGTGAACTAGGCAAGTTAGTTTTAATAGGCAAATCCCTGTACAATAGTGATTTGTTTTATAGGCAATTAAAAACAAATAATATTGACCATTTAAAATAAATTTTAACATTTTAAAACTGCTTTTATTCTATCCAAACAAACAAAAAAGACTTTCTCCAGAAGAAAACAAAAACATTCTAAGTAATCAGTTAATTTGATTTGGGTTTGGAGAAAGTGGCTTGGCGTTGGATGGTGGAGGGGTGTCACGGACAAAAGTGAAGAGTGGGGGGATGGGAGGGTGGAGGTTGTCGCGGACGAACAAAAGTGAAGAGGGTTGAGGAGTTGCGGACGAAAGTGAAAGTGAACAGCCGATGGGGAAGAAGGGTGGTTGAGGAGGAGGATCGGTAAAATGAGCTGCCGGATCAGATTTCAGAGGTTCCACATCCGGATCCGGTGTGTTCCGGCACAAATTAAGCCCTGTAGGTAATACTATAAAAATGTCCTTGCTCCATTAAACAGAACTTGGGCAATATTTAAAAAAATCGTACAAATTTTTATTCATTCATTTTTTTTTGCCTTTGTCGCTTATTTTTAAAGGGTCGCCAAAGCGGAATGAACCGCCAACTAATCCAGCATATGTTTTATGCAGCGGATGCCCTTCCGGCTGCAACCCAGTACTGGGAAAAACCCATACCCACTTGCATTCACACACACACACACACACACACACACACACACTACGGCCAAATTAGTTAATCCAATTCACCTATAGCGCATGTGTTTGGACTGTGGGGGAAACCAGAGCACCGGGAGGAAACCCACGCCAACACGGGGAGAACATGCAAACTCCACACAGAAATGCCAACTTGACCAGCCGGGACTAGAAGCAGCGATCTTCTTGCTTTGAGGCGACAGTGCTAACACTGAGCCACTATACTGCCATTACAAATTTCAGAGGACACCTAATAATTTCAGCGTGGTGGAGTTTAAATCTCAAAAACATCCAGGATTATGTTGGTGAGACAGTAATAAATTCAGTCCTGCCCTACAGTACGACCTCTTGCCTTACAGTATAGTCATTCTGCGCTACAGTACAATATATTCATTCATTTTCCTTCGACTTTGTCCCTTTAATCATCAGGGGTCGCCACAGTGGAATGAACCACCAACTTATCCAGCATATGTTTTAAACAGCGAATACCCTTCCAGCTGCAACCAGTACTGGGAAACACCCATACACTCTCAGATTCACACACATACACTCATACGCTCATGTGTTTAGACTTGTGG
The DNA here is from genome assembly GCF_903798145.1 of Danio aesculapii. Lineage (NCBI taxonomy): Eukaryota > Metazoa > Chordata > Actinopteri > Cypriniformes > Danionidae > Danio > Danio aesculapii. Next base: position 6,602,810 of record NC_079450.1, on the reverse strand, counting down.
GGGAAACCGGAGCACCCGGAGGAAACCCACGCCAACATGGGAAGAACATGCAAACTCCACATAGAAATGCCAACTGACCCAGCCGGGACTCAAACCAGCAACCTTTTTGCTGTGAGGCGACAGTGCTAACCACTGAGCCACCTTGTCACCTATACAATATATTTCCCATGCTAAAGTTTACCACATAAGCTCCAAGCCGAGAATTCAGCAGCATCAATGCAACAGATTACAAATATCCTCAAAGAAGTACTTAAACGCATACATATTCATCTCCCACGCATTATTCACTTCCCAGCCCTGACAAACGACTGTTATTTAATAAGCTCGAAAAAATGAAAACCTTGAATTAAACGCATTAAATAGCCTCTCCAAAAAGAGCAGACTCTCTCTGGCTGTGCTATCTGCTCTCTGAAGCCGCCCTATTAGTGTCTGAGCCTCTGCTATTCATTACATGCGGCAAATAAACTGGAGATAATGCAGCTTTCAGACGCCCCCACAATTCATCTCTCTGACATCTCCGCGCATTAATATTCATTACCGAGTGGCATTTTGACAAACAAACGCCCAGCTCAACGTAAAAAAACGCTGCGTATACGGCGGAGAAATCGGCCGGGTGTTCTGTAGGATGTGCTGTGATTTATCGGGAGGTTTCTGGCCCCCGCAAGATCATGTACTCAACCGGGTCACGCTGCCCTTCTTTATTCACAGCCTTTATTAATGCAAACAATACACCGGCTCGATTAGTTTGCGGATAACGCCAGAGGTAGGTCAGCGATCCGTGGGTTTTCGTTCCAGCGATACAAAGGGGGGAATTGACTGCCGCTGTTTATTTGCATTGTTTTTAGCACCCTTTTCATTAAAGGAATTATGCAAATCAGATAACGATGCACACACACACACACAAACACAAACACAAAAAAACCTGAGCCGAATACGATGTGCATGGTGCAAATCCTAATCTTGGTCACGATCGAACACAGTTTACTGAGGTTGAACAGCATCACTTCACAAAAGGGCTTGTTTATGAATAAGGCGCGATCAATAATGAGTCTCATTTACATAGAACAGGGGTGGTTAGTTCATTTAAATGCAGCGCAGCATTACAGCACATTTAGTTGAACTGGTTTGCCATGATGAATATTGTTGCATACACTTAAAATACAAATAAAATTTGCTGATAGTTCAAAGTACTTATTTCGCCCATTGTATTGCTCTCACTCCTACTCATTTTAAATAAGTATTAAACGTGACCATTTTTTTTTCTTCATAAAACATATTTCTAAAGGTGCTGTTGGCTTGAAATTTTCCCAGGATGTTGATAACAAACAAAACAATCCATATATGCAAAGAAAACAAAACTTATTAGTTTGCAAATTAAGTTATGTGTAATAAAATGTCATGTCATGTCAATAAAATATTGAACAAATGAAGAAAGGAAGGTGCAGAAAGACATGGAAAGCTCAGACAGCAGCTGAAATCTCTCAGAAGTTCTTCAGCATCCCTCTGCCCTTCCCCACTGTACACTGTGATTAGTTACCTAAAGTGAGTAAACCAATTGCCATAAAAGCAACAAGTTGACTTCACAAAGATAAAGTTAACCCTTTGTAACGCTGTTATGTTGACTTATTCTTTTATAATTATGCTAGTTGTACCCACTTTTTTTAAAGTCAACTAATCTCTTTTAACACTGTCAGACTATTTTAGTACATCTGATTTCAAATAATTATTATTAATAATAATGTTTTTAATTAAAGGCACTTTTATTCTTGACACTCAAGGTCACCGTACAGGACAGGCCCGGATTAAGAATTCAGAGGCCCCTGGGCACAATGTCTTGTAGGCTTCCTAGCTGGCCGCACCCCTATAGTTGAATCAAAAAATAAGATTAATATAATATTTTTTAAATAAAATTAATCTGTAATGTATTGCCCGCATTTTTAAAATAACGGATATACAGTACATTTCTAGTCTACAAAGATTTTACTTATTTTTGAAGCATTTAAAGCATACTTAAAAAAAAATACTAATACAACTAGTAAAAACGTATGGATTTGAATATACTTGTTCAAGTTCGCTGAAGCAGTACTGAAAAAAAATTATATTTAAGGTTATTTTTAATGTATAACTTCTATAAACCCATAATGCATATGATATGAATATAACACCTCTCCAATCCAGTTCCATAAATCTGAGTCTTCCATAATACACACACTTATTAATGATTACTTGTCTTCCTCGGGATGAAGAGTAGGCCAAATCGGATATGTAGTGGAGGAAAAAAAGAAGAACGTGTTCATCAGACGCTGGATTTGAACCGGGTTCATGATGCTTATTCCAATGAGGTGTGCTATTTGCACTTAGCCTAAATAGACACTCCAAAATTGGCATTTTTCCCCCTTCGCAGGGGCCCCAAGTGCGCACGGGCCCTGGGCCTGTGCCCATAATGCCCATTGGTTAATCCGGCTCTGGTACCGGACAGCTAGAACAATCAGTTCAAATAAAAACACAATAAAAGTCAATAGAATGTAATATAATTTTTTAAAAATGCAGTCGGGTTAAAGAGAATAAGCTGCCCTAAACAGATGTGTTTTGAGTTTGGATTTAAATTGTGAAAGAGAGTCTAGATTATGGAGATCAGGAGGAAGTGAATTCCAAAGCTGAGGAGTAGAGTGGCTGAAGGATCTGCTCCCCATGGTGACAAGGCGGACAGAGGGAACAGTGAGGTGAATGGAAGAAGAAGACCTGAGTGTTAGGGCGAGGTGTGGCGATATGAACAAAATCAATCAGGTATGGAGGAGCAAGATTGTGGATGGCTTTAAAAGTGGGGTTTAAAAGTAATTACTGTAATTATTAGAATATTACATATTTGGTGCTTTATTAAGTTTATAAAATCTACAATTATAGCCTGTAGTGAATTTAGAAGATAGAAGAGTCTGGAAGAGCAGATCTATTTTACTTTATGTCATTTTGCTAGATACAGAAAATGGGGGGGGACACAAATATAATAAAGGTGTATTGGAAAAAGTGACTAGTTTACTTTTATTTTTAAAAAGTGAGTACAATTTGTGTAATGATAAAATTAAGTCAACCTATCAGTTCCAAATTACAGTACAACAGGTTTACTTACATTGTTTTTATAAAGGCAGCTTGTTGATTTTAAGGCAATTGGTTTACTCCCTTTAAGTAACTAATCACTTTTTACAATGTAAATGAATATTTGCTGCTAATATTCTTGTAACAACTTCATTGTTTTATATTCAATCCACTTAAATTTGTGAACACAGTTAACTTAAGCGATTTGTGTTTGGACAACTTGAATGAATTGTGTGGAGGTTTTTTGGGGAAATGATCAGGCCTCTTGTGAAATTGTAATTTATTTTGTCTTTGGCATGATGACAGTACACAATATTTTACTGCTTGATTTGCAAGATAGTAGTATTCAGCTCAAAGTAACATATAAAGGCTTAACTAGGTTAATTCAGGAAGTTATTGTAATGCAATGTATTGTAATGTGTATTTATATAGCGCATTTGTCATGTGTGACCATACACCCAAAGCGCTTCCCAATCATGAGGGGGGTCTCTACACCACCACCAATGTGCAGGATCCACTTGGGTGATGCCACGGCAGCCACAGTACAACAGCACCAGTGCGTTTACCACACACCAGCTGTAGGTGGAATGGAGATACAGTGATAGAGCCAATTCAGTGGATGAGGATGATTGGGAGGCCATGATGGTTAAGGGCCAATCTAGGAAATTTGGCCAGGACACCAGGGTTACACCCCCATGAGAAGTGCCATTTTTTATGATTACAGAGCGTCAGGACCTTGGTTTAACGTCTTATCCGAAAGACTCACTGACAGAAGGGATGGGCAAAAATACATTGAAATGTATTTTAAAATGTGTATATTGCAAATACTACAAAATAATTTTACAGGGGAGCATGACATTGTTTTCGCAAACCTTTAAAGGGCACATAGTTTACCTCTTTTTTATGATTTAATATTATGGTTCTTCTGAGTGTGCCAGTTTAGGTTCAGTTTAAAACACAATTCAGATTTTTTTATTATAATGTGTTAAAGTGTCATGTTGGGGGCGTGTCCACAGTTCGCTGATTTAGGGGTGTGTTGCTTCACATGTAAATTAGTTTCGGCTTCCCGCCAACATAACAAGGGGGCGGGGCCATGAGCTCACCCGCTCTGTGTTTGCAACAGAGTCTGACAGGAAGTCTGCGAGAAGGAGCTGGAGTGAGAGGATCACCATTCAGTCGTACATGTACGACTCGGACACAGACCAAGCAGAGAGTACAAAATCATTTGTGTCTTTGTACAGTTTTACAGCCAACTGTGTGCTAGTTTCAAGTGCCGAGCTTGTACACAGAAACTAATAACCACGCACACTGAATTAACTTTGACGGAGGCACCGGATGCCCCGCTCGAAGCCTCGACACGGCACACCAGACACTCTCTGTGGCGCACCAGAAACATGAAGTGTCCCGAATCGTCGCGCCACGCACTTTTGAATTCTAAACATAGGTTTCTGCAGCGGTCCGCAGCGCCCAGCCGTCGACTTGAGTGTACCCTGATAGAAACCTATGTTTAGAATTCTAAAACGCATGCTAGTTAAGATCACAGGGAGCTTCTGGGATAGCGAGAAATGCAAACGGCTGAAGTATAAGGTAGACTCAATGAGAAGTACACATGTTTGCAAACCTACCTTAAGATACAACCAATAATTCCGATTAGAGCGATCATGTGGAGAATATTGATCTTGTGTTGAGCCCAGTGAGCCTTGCATCTAAAAATAGAGCAAGGGTGTTCCTTTAGTGATATTGCTTCAACTCACGCTGAAAATGGCGGACGTGAATCAACAAACTGAGGATATGATGACGCGCCTGTCAATCAATATTGGTGGGCGGGGGGACCGCTCTCCTACGTAAAGTTGCGTTTGAAAACCGCTCCAATTGGTCCACCGTTTTTTATGTTGTTAAATTGAAAAAAAGCACTGGGTGTGCTTATATCACCCCAATATGACAGTCTATACACCATACATGCACATATGTCTGTCCAAACAGCTTGAAAAGTAAATTTTTTACCATGGGTGCCCTTTAATCAATAAGCCTTTTCGATCAGTCCCTTCACCATTAAACTGATTTAGTGAAGTAAACAATGATTGAGAGCGACTGCGTTTCTCTGAGCAAGTTTAAGTCAGTTTTTCTGCCAACTCATTCACAGCTACTGTACATGAGGAGGTATTCGTACAAAATTTAACTTGTGTAAGTTTTATTCTTTTTGATTTTAGTATAGATTTTGTACAAATTTCATAGAGAAAGTCCTGTCTTGAAGATGATCTCTTTAATCACTGTAAAAACCACTCATTGCAGCTAATGAGTTGGGATATAGTACTGTATCTCTTCTTGACTGTGAAAAATGCCACCATCTCCTAAAAGTCTTATTTTTCAACATTTTTGCACTTGAAATCTTCAATAGTCAATGTAAAAATCACGATTTCTGAAAACTACTTATATTTCCAGTTTCCATAAATCATGTTTTTTTTGCAATTGTACTCTTCAAAACGCAGTATAACACACAATATCTTTAAAAACATTGTGAGTTTTGACCAGTAGACTGTATTATTTAATATTTTTGTCTCATATATTAAGTTGTAATTAACTATGAAGAGCACCTGCAGATCTACTGGCATTTGAAACCAATTTCAAACCACATTTCAGCCAATGAAGTATAGCAGGTATCGCCACTGTAGGACTATATGTTGTTTGTCTTATTTTCCTGTCTGATTTTGACCTGCTCCCAAATTTACCCCTATTTGTCTGTTACTTTCTTTATATGTGATGCATAATTTCCATCCATACTCCAAGCATTGATCAGCTTCTTCAATATTAATCAGTTTTGTGGTCTGATCTCAAGCCTCGGCAAATAACTGAGAAAGCACCACTATTCAAGACCACATTTTTAGGAATGTGCATCATGAAGATGTTTTACAAAGTATTTAAAATATATAAAAATACAAGACACTAAAGTATTTTGATACAAAACTCCATCAAATACAAATTACTGAGAGAAAATTTATATTCAGGGGGCTAATAATATTGACCTTAATGTTTGTTGTTGTTGTTGTTTTAAATTGTTAACTGCTTTATTCCTGTAACACAGGGAGTGACAGAGACAACTGAAGTTTAGGATCCCCGTGCAGGTTTATTCAAAATCAGGGAAGCAATGGTCAACACAGGTGCAAACAGATGTATAAAGGCAGTCCAGAATCGTAGTCAAATACAGAAGGTCAGAAGGCAGGCAGCAGACAGGGAGAACTAGATAAACAAGACTAGGGTCAAAACACAGGAAAACAAGACTAAGGAAATGCGTTGAATTGTCACTTTACAGACAACAAGACTCGGCAAAGGAAGTGAGTGTGTGTGCTGTTTAAATAGTGTGTGTAATCAGTCTTTGACAATCCTTAGCTGGTGCAAGTGTAATCAGTCAAAATGAGGAAGCATGTGCGTTTGTGAACGGAGTGCATGTATGAAAATGTAGTCCATGAATGGCGGATTTGTAGTCCATAGGTTATTGTGAAGGTGAGTGCTTACCAGTGACCTCTGGTGGTTAGAGATCGCTGGTAATCATGACAATTCCAACCAATTTAATTAAATAATACTGGGAAAATGTCCTTGCTCTGATAAACATCACTTAGGAAATATAAAGAAAAGGTAAAAATTCACATTTATATAATAAATTCTGCAATTACAAATAAAATGTGCATAAGTTCTGTCAAATAAAAAAAAAATTATAAAATAAAATGGTTACACTTTACAAGGTTCATTAGTTAATATATTTACTAACATGAACTAATCATAAACAACACTTGTACAACATTTATTAATCATAATTGAACATTTACTAATGCTTTACTAACATCCAAGTCTATGCTTGTTAACATTAATGCGCCATGAGTTAACATGACCTAACAATGCACAACCGTATTTTCATGAACTAACATGAACATATACTGTAGTAAATGTATTTATAGTTTGTTCATGTTAGTAATGCATTAATTAAAATTAACTAATGAACCTTATTGTAAAGTGTGACAAATAAAATTAAATAAAATGTTGAAAAATATTTTCAAAAACACTTTAGCTTGATCTTTTGTAGTTTTTAAAATATCCGAATCATCATTTAGACCTCCACTGTAATGATAGGTCAGAGATGGAGTCCCACATGCAGCTTTATTTTAATAGAATGATCTGCAGGCAGGAGTCAAAACAGGAACAAAATATTAATAGCAAAAGCAATTCGAAAGAGTAATCCAAGAGATCGGTAAAGGTCAGGGCAGGCAGAAAACGATCACAATCCAAGAATCAAAAGCCACAGAGAGTAACACATAGGAACAAGGAACAATACTGAGCAAAGCATGTGTGTGTTCGTGGTGCTTAAATAGTCCACATAATCAGTGAGGATGATCTGCAGCTGTGTATGTGAAATCAAGGGGTGATCAAGAACTGGTGTATGGGTGCTGGGCGTGATGGGATTAGTAGTTCGGTAAAGTGGCAGATGTGTAGTTCTCCAGCGATCTACAAAAGCTAGATCTACAAAATAAAATAAAAAAGGGAAACTATATGAAATTTTTTTTTCATTAAATAGAATACAATGAAAAAGAAACAAAATTATTATAAAGAAGAAATGATAATAAAACTGCATGTGTTTACATACAGTTGAGGGCAAAATTATTAGCCCCCCTGTGCAATATTCATTCTTTTTCAAATATCTCTCAAGTGATATCTAATGTATTAAGGACATTTTCACAGTGTTCCCTATTATAATTTCTTATCTTGAGAAAGTTTTATTTGTGTTATTTCAGTTATAATAAAAGCAGTTGTTAATTTTTTAACCATTTCAAGATAAATATTATTAGCCTCCTTAAGCAATAATTTTTTTCCTGATAGTCTACAGAACAAACCATCATTATACAATGACTTGCCTAATTACCCTAACTTGCCTAATTAACCTAATTAACCTAGTAAAGCCTTTAAATGTCACTTTAATACTAGTATTGTTACAAGTAGTTGTTGTTGTAGTGTAGGCCTGTGTGTGGTGTTTCTTTTCCCCTCTCTCTCTTTCTCTCCCTCACTCTCGCTCTCTCTCTCTCTTTCTCTCGCTTTCTCTCATTTCCAAGTATTCGCAGGTGCAGCGTATTACGTTGGACCGGATCATGATTGGCGGCGGCTGTATTTAAACCTTCCGAGAGCATGGATTCGATGGCTCCTTACTCTCTCTCGATTCCCCGCTTGATCACGGTGGAGATATTAGTGATCAAGTGATAAAATGAGTGTCCATTGCTGATATCTCTTATGTGGCGTTTTGTGAGATGCCGATGTGACGTTGTTAATTCTAACCGGAGAAACCCGGTTTCTGTCTCCCTGTCTGGCTTGGAGCATGGTAGGGAGGTTTGGTGCCTTCTGTTTAATATTTTCGTTTTCTCCTGTGTTTGTTAGTAGGGAGGTAAGTTTTCTGTATTTTATTTTATTATCTACTTATTAGGGAAGTTTGATCTAGTTTAGTTAGCTTTGTTTATTGTCATTTATTTTAGCTGAACCCCTCCTGATGTTATTTCTGCTCCTTATTTCTGTAAAATAAATCCTATTTTCTTGTTAAATCTCATTGGTTGTGTTGTGGTTTATATTTTGGGGAGAGCGAGCACCAGGGATTATATTTTTAATTCCTGTTATTTTTGTTACGTTTTGGTTAACTCTTTTTGATTAAGGATTTTTAATTTAATTAATCAGGTAATAACTTATTAAAAGTATTATGTTTAGAAATGTGCTGGAAAAATCTCTAAAATTCAACAGGAGGTCTAATAATTCTACAACGTTTTTCACCCACTGAAAGATTGCATGTAAAACCCTTACAAGTGTTTCCGGAATTCATCTCAAAGTGTTGACAAGTACAACTGCAGCTAACAGAGTGATGTTGTTATGAAATGCACAAACTGCTGACGCCAGTGCATCCTTGTGTTTATGTGTTTGCTGTTGCATCTACCAGTCTAAACAAAACCCCGTTTCCTCAGGCTCACAGAGCCGAGCCATTGCTTTATAAGACAATAATGGTTGTGATGGAGTGTCTCTATGACTTCAGGCTACACTTTTGCCTTAAAATGCTGCAAATTACATTACACCAGGTGTTTGAGCACAAATAAGGCATTCTGATTGGGTGAGCTCTACTGCTGTGCCTAAACAAGCAGAACACAAAAAGTGCAGTAAATTACTGGTTCCAGAACAGGTTCCAGACGTGTGTTGAGAGTACATAATTCCACCATGTGCTTATGTACACGGTTTTATGGCATGAAACTCCAGTTGTAATCCTGTAGAGTGTATATATAGCCAACCTCTGGCTCTCTAACAAACACAAGGAGAGGATGTTGTTTGGTTTGGATCCTTTTAAAGAGCCTTATTGAGCCTTATACAGTGGGGGAAGTATTGAAAACATCACCATTTTTCTCAGAAAACATACTTCTAAAGGTGCTGCTGAGTTGAAAATATCACCAGATGTTGCTAACAACCAAAGAAATCCATATATACAAAGAAAATAAATAATAATAATTAGTTTATAAACGCACCTATGTGTAATAAAATTACATGGCAGAGGGATAGTATTGAACACATGAAGAAAGGAAAGTGCAGAAATACATGGAAAGCTCAGACAGCAGCTAAAATCTCTCAGTAGTTCTTCAGCCTTCTGCCCTTAATCATTGTAAATGAATATTAGCTGCTTCAGTCCGACATCTACATTGGCAGGATGATGAAGGTGAAACCAGGGCGGACATTTCAGCAAGACAATGATCCAAAACACAGCCAATGAGACTCTAAAATGTTCTTTGTTCTAATGTTCAATTCTTTGGTTTTTACCAAGGTAGATTTTCTGTTGCGTCAAAACCAGCTAAATCCACTTGTGATTTTTTAGCAAAAACCTCTAAATCCACCTATTGGGACAAGACTCCCATTGGGACAATGTCTCCTTCCTGAACGAGCTAAATGACTTTTATGCCCGCTTTGAAAGAGACAATACAGAACCCTACACCAGGAACACTACCTCAACCGACCACTCAACTATCACGCTCACCTCCTCAGAAGTCTACACCGCACTGAGTCGGATCAATGTGCGTAAGGCTGCTGGACCAGACGGTATTCCTGGGCGCGTCCTCAAAGCATGTGCAGAACAGCTCGCTGGGGTATTCACAGACATTTTCAACCTGTCACTTAACCTAGCAACTGTGCCAACATGCTTTAAAACCACTTCTATTGTGCCAGTGCCGAAACACTCCAGCCCAACATGTCTGAATGACTACCGCCCTGTAGCACTCACACCCATCATCATGAAGTGCTTCGAGCGGTTGGTCCTGGCACATCTGAAAGACTCTCTGCCATCCACACTGGACCCACATCAGTTTGCCTACCGTGGCAACAGGAGCACAGAAGATGCCGTCTCCATAGCACTGCACTCTGTCCTCACACACCTGGACAATAAAAACACTTATGCACGAATGCTGTTTGTTGACTTCAGCTCAGCATTCAACACTGTCATACCCTCTAAGCTACTGATCAAACTCAGAGACCTGGATATCAACGCGTCTCTCTGCAACTGGGTTATGGACTTTCTGACTAACAGACCTCAGAATGTTAGATCAGGCCACATCTGCTCCACCACCGTCACACTCAACACTGGTGTACCACAGTGCTGCGTGCTGAGCCCCTTCCTCTACTTTCTTTTTACCATCGACTGTAGGCCTGTGAACAGATCCAACACCATCATCAAATTTGCAGATGACACCACAGTGATTGGTCTAATCAGCAATAATGATGAGACTGCCTACAGGGAGGAGATACAGCATCTGGCCATTTGGTGCACCGACAATAATCTGCTCCTTAACACCAGCAAGACCAAGGAGCTCATTGTGGACTTCAGGAAGGGACGAACAGGCTCACATGATCCTATCCACATTAATGGGATGGCCGTTGAGCCTGTCTCATCCTTCAAGTTCCTGGGGACCCACATCTCAAAGGACCTTTCCTGGACCACCAACACCTCCAGCCTGGTCAAGAAGGCTCATCAGCGCCTATTCTTCTTGAGGCAACTTAAGAAGAACCAGCTTTCATCAGCCGTCTTGGTGAACTTCTACCGCTGCACAATAGAAAGCATCCTGACCAACTGCGTCACAGTCTGGTATGGAAGCTGCTCTGTTGCTGAGCGTAAGGCACTGCAGCGAGTGGTGATCACAGGGACTACACTGCCAGCCATAGAGGATATCCAGAAGAAACACTGTCTGCGCTGAGCACGCAGTATTCTTAAGGACGCCTCTCACCCTGCTCACAGACTGTTTTCTCTCCTGCCTTCCGGCAGGCGCTTCAGGCTCCCCCAGACAAAAACCAGCAGACTGAGGAACAGCTTTTTCCCCAGAGCTGTCTTCCTTTTGAACTCTGCCCCTCACTGACTCTTTTGCCCCCCCAATACACCCCCCACACTCCTCTAAATTATACTCCTCACAATCACTGCACTATTTAACACTTGCACATTTAAAGTTTGCACATATTCATTGCACTGATTCACTTATTTGAACTGGACATACCCACTGCACATGGACATTTGTAATTATGTTTATCTATCTGCACACTTCTGCTATTAATAGCATCCTGTACATATATTCATTTATTGTAAATCTGTTCATAGCTAATACAACCTGTATATAATGTTCATAGTACATCCATCTGTAAATATCACCATAGTTTTTCTATAACTGCACTTTATAACTTATACCTGTATCCTGCACTTGCTGCTATTGCACTGCTGGTTAGACCTAAACTGCATTTCGTTGCCTTGTACTTGTACATGTGTAATGACAATAAAGTTGAATCTAACCTAATCTAAGACATTGTAATTAGTTGAAAAATCACTAAAGGGGCAATTAGAAATTATTTTACCAAACAGAAAACACATACACAAACCATCTAAAATTAAAAATAAATAAATGTGTCAAGTAAGATTACACTGTGGTAAATCAGGGAAAAAGCAGTAGGAAAATGAATGAATGAAATCTGTCAAGTGCAATAATCAATAACATTAAAACTGACATTAATTAAATCTTAACAATCTGTTGTCATTTCTGATATTTGGGATTTAGATTTAATGTAAGTAATGTAAACATTGTAAACATTGTTATCTAAGCTTGTTATTATTGAAGTAATGTAGTGTAAAACATCATGAAACATCAATATCTGTGCATTGTCCATTAATCTTAAAAGCTTATCGGATGTACATGAAGTAATATAAATAATGTATAGTTTTATACAGTATATTTATCTTTTAAAAAAAGCTTAAATTAGCAAATAAAACACAAGGTAGGCCTACTGGGCAAAATGGGAATGCCTCTCAGAGACTTTTAGAAGCTGTTATTCATTCATTCTCACCATACTGACAGTCTTTGTCTCTTTTTCGTCTTTTGTTTATCCTCATAGCATCCATGTGGCATAAAAGAACTCTGTCGTGAAATGCAGTTTCAGTTGTTTATATAGTATAGTATGGTATAGTATAGTATAGTATAGTATAGTATATGTATAGTAAATCAGACTCATTCAAAGTAGCGTCGCTGCGCAAACAAACGCTATAAATGCATGCTGCATTTCCGACTGTACAGAGTGTTTTCTTTTTCTTATAATGCACAGAGTTTTGAGGTAAGGCACGTTTTCATTTGCCATTCACTGACAGTCGGACAGGCTCATCCAGTTCATCAAACTCCATCTTTTAAAATCTTAATCGAAAGCGGAATAAAACAGTCTCTTCATAAAAGCCGGCGTATCGGCTCGCCGTTACATTGATAACATGTGATTCGGTTCGCGCCTTCTGATTGGTTCTCGTGACATAGCGGCTTTTGCTTTCAAATGCAAGTGGCGTTCAGCGGCTTTAGCCAACAAACTGTTATTTCTGAATGCGCTGACACTGGGATTTGGATGATTCGAAGCAAATCTATTTGTTGATGTGTCATTATCAATGTCATTATCTCATTTTTAGCGGAAGTGGCGTTTAGCGGCTTGGCTTTTGCATCTGAACTCTTCATATATTACAAAATTTATACATATCTAAAATGCTTTGGCAATAGTATACAAAATGTCACACCAATAAAGAAACTTTTTAGAAAAATGCCATAATAAATAAAAATATAGTTAAAAATCACATTATTTTTTGCTTGTCGCATGTAGTTGAGCATTTATGTTTCAATTCGCCTACCATTGCAAGTATATTGGGAACCACTGAGCTGCCATAATCAATAAAGCCCTTTATATTAAGTATTAATCGTTCAGTACTTTCTCCATTTTGTTGTTATTACACATAACTATTTTTTCATATTTTAGTTTTGTTTTATTTTTATATTTGTATTGATTGGGTTTTTACGATAGGTGGGCATCGATAAATTTTTCTTAATATAGATTGATCTCACTGTAATCTTGGAATTAATCTAGATTAATCTAGATTAAAATGGCTCATTTGAATTCAGAATATGTGTGCTACCCAAATAATGACTAAAAGTAAGTCTTTGAGAACGGGTTTCTCAAGCCAGGTGGCGCATTAGACCAGGGGCTTATCTCCTGTTTCCATCACATCACAAACTGCTTGAGAAACTGTTCTACTGTGATAATTGGTGATGAAACTAAATGATGTTCAATAAGATGTACTTGTGTTTACTAACTGTTTATTCAGTTAAACATGAACTGTAGGTCTACATAAGCTCCAAACAAAGATTTCTGATGACCTTAATCCGACTAAAATCATAACTGAACTAAACAGAAATGGAATTAAGACGTTGAGTACGCATATAATAGTGGCATTATTGAAGTAAACACTGCAATCAAACTATTACCGTCATGTAGGACTTTTTGCCACATTTTCCAACAAGATCCACACACGCGGCTGTCAGTAAAGGACCGAACACACACACACACACACACACACACACACACACATCGCGAAATGCAGAAGTTTTTTCTTTCCATTTGGCATGCGTTATTAAATTCCATAACACTCTCACCAGTCCTTACTCCTTATTTGTGTCTAATACCTCAGTTTGTCACGGGGGCATGAATGAAATGTTCATGAGTGAAACTGAACCTGCCAAACTGCAGTTAAAGTCGCCCAAATTACAGGAAACTCTTACATGAAAGCACGTAAACCCTAATTATATTATTGTCTATTAAGGCAAATAACTAGATTACAGATGTCCATATAAGCGTAGTCAGTCGTGTCTTCGAAGTAAGTGAAAGATCCAGAAGGGCATCCTGCTGATTTGATTCTAAATGGCACTTTTTTGGTAGATGGCTCACCGGTTTACTTTCAAAGCACCCGGTCCATTTTATTTATACATGTTTTACTCAAACGCATAAATTCTACAGGTGCCTGATAGTTAGATGCGGAGCTAACATTAATCAGATTCACACTACTGATGTGGTAATTTTACAGTAGGTATACACACAGGTTCGAAGACTCGTTCTTGCCCCCTACAGTGTAATTCGGCCAGGTATACATCTGTGCTAAAATATCAAGGTGAATACCATCATAGCTTGCGTAGAATAGACCCAGCTCGCAACCCAACTTTGAGAACAGATTAACGGCGATTTTTTTTAATCGTCCGGTAAGAGTCTCGTGTCAATGTAGCACGTTAATGCTGATAATGGTCCACAATTAGTTCTTACCAAAAACGGGTTCAATTCCATGTCAACAGCTCCTTTAGAAATATTATTCAGAAGAAAAAAACGTGATGTGTCTAATACTTATTTCCTCCACTATATATAACCTGACTATGCTGAGAAGACCAGGAGAAGTCAACGAAAAGAGGTACTATTTTCCATTGGTGCGCATGAATATAAAGTACTGCACTGGTGTAATATCAACTAAATTACAGCAAGACGCTTGCCTAGGATAGAAAATACAGCCTTTAAGCTGAGTCCTGGAACATATTTCTTGTTTCCAGTTCAGAGAGAGAGATCTGTGTGACAGAAATAGAGGAGGAGGTCAAGTCTTGTCCAGGGAAACCTGATGAATGTTTCCTCTGTAGCACAAAACGGCAATAAAAGCAGAACTCAAACAGATTCCTACATTTTTTCTGAGGGATCTCCGCTGGTGTAAAACTTTCTGGGACGTTCTGGGTGGTTCACCGAAACAGTGTCGCAGTTATGAAATCTCTCAGTCATGAAGTAAAATATAAGGTCATCAATAATGGCTCAATGCTGAGGTGTGGTCACATTTTCTGAGCAAAACCCAGCCATTTCAGTGCCTATGCAATGTAGAGTTTTGCCTCATGCACTTTGTTGTTGGTTGAAATAACCTCGGCTCCACTTTACACTACCTGACAAGAGTGTTGTCGTTGATCCCAGTTGTAAGAACAACAAATAATAACTTGACTTCTAGTTGATCATTTGGAAAAGTAGCAGAAGGTCGATTTTTCTTTTTTCTGATTATCTGTTGAGCTGCATCCCAATCATCACAAATACTGCAGAAGACCTATTGGAATCCACATCAGTGGTGTAGTCCTAATAAAAAAGGTGGTGTACTATTACCCACCCAATCCAAATTTTAAAAGTAGGCAAAGAACGACGAAAGTCTAAGTTTCTTTGATTCATTAGCTATATAATAATAATAATAATAATAATAATAATAATAATAATAATAATAATAATAATAATAGTAGTAATAATAATAATAATAATAATAATAATAATAGTAGTAATAATAATAATAATAATAATAATAGTAGTAATAATAATAATAATAATAATAATAGTAGTAATAATAATAATAATAATAATAATAATAATAATAATAGTAGTAGTAATAATAATAATAATAATAATAATAATAATAATAATAATAATAATAATAATAATAATACATTTTATTTATAACTCGCTTTTCTAAAACCCAAAGCGCTTAAAAAAAAGTAAAACAATAAAAATACAAAAAAACACAGTAAGAATAAAAGGGATATCACAAATTAAAAACAGTCCTAAAAAGATTCTTAAAACAGTCCAAGGAACCAGCATTTCTAATGTTAGTTTGGGTGCATGGAAAGAGAACGATATATATATATATATATATATATATATATATACTAAACATCAGTAACCTTTAACTATTGACTTCCACGGAAGAAAAAACAAGTACTATGGAAGTCAATGGTTACCGGTGTCCAGCTTTCTTCGAAATATCTTATGTACAGCTGTGCTGATGAGGTGAGTGCCGAGAAAACAAGTGTTTCTATAGCAAAGAACTGCAAATATGCAGATATTCTAACAATCTTTTGATAAACACACCTTGTGCTCACGGTCTGCAGAGCTGTGGTTTGCTAACTAAATGAAAAACGAGTTGAAAGCGGAGGAGCGGAATTCTGCTGTTGTTTTTATATCAAATTTAAAGGGGACTGAGGCGATCATTTAGTTGTGTACAGTTCATGAGGTAATCGCAAACGTTTTAGGGGGGCTGAATGGAAATAGGAGGAGTAAAATAATTTTACTTGAACATTTCAGTGAGACATCATTCAGTTAATTGGTTGTGGTCTTCCAAAAACTCACGAAATGTTCTCATAGCTGCTGCGGTCATCAGGGGCGTGGAATGGGGCAAATTAAGCAAAAATGCACCAATTGCAACAAATTAAGAAGAGAGTTAAAAAACGTTGGTATATATTTAAAGGAGACGCGAATACACATAAATTAGGGAAGTCTAATTAGCAAAACAAGTGAGTATACCGAGGGTATACGCAATTATTGATCCTCAAAAGGCGTAAAACACAAACAGCTCGTGGAAAAAGGTAGGCATACAGAGTATACGTGGTATAACAAGGACTACACCACTGATCTACATGGACCCAAGATTCTCATAGAAATTAGTCAAGCTTGGTGAATGAAAAGTCATGGTTTGGGGTTACATTCTCTATGGGGGCATACAAGAGATCTGCAGAGTGGATGGTAACGTCAACAGCCTGAGGTATCAAGACATTTAGAAACACAGGAGAGGGCAAATTCTTCAGCAGGATAGCGCTCCTTCTCACACTTCAGCCTCCACATCAAAGATCTTGAAAGCAAAGAAGGTCAAAGTGCTCCAGGATTGGCCAGCTCAATCACCAGATATGAACATTATTGAGCATGTCTGGGGTAAGATAGAGGAGGCATTGAAGATGAATCCTAAGAATCTTGATGAACTCTGGGAGTCCTGCAAGAACGCTTTCTTTGGCATTCCAGATGACTTTATTAATCAGTGATTTGAGTCATTGCAGAGATGTATGGATGCAGTCCTCCAAGCTCATGATGGAGTCAGACACAATATTCATTCTGTTTCCACTGCAGCATGACGACATATTCTATACTGGACATTATTTCTGTTCAGTGACAAGACTTTTGTCTAAGCACAGTCAGACCTTACTGTCCTAATTAAATCATTAAAAATCAGGATATGTTAAGGACATGTTTGGTGGTAAACGTAGGTTTAGGTCTGGGTTAAGGTGTAAGGGATGGTCAACAGTGTAATTAAAGATGTAGTCACAGAAATTAATTACATGCAAGTATTTGTTCAATCATAAGTACAATGTAAAACATCTATTTACACAATAAGTACATTGTAACCAACGATTAATTTCAGTGTAAGTACTGTACATATTAGTTAAAGCCACTTAATATAAAGTGGGACAGTAACTTTATGTATGTTATGATTTAGATTCAAGTTTGGTGAACTTTGACACGGAAATATGCAACGCTAACCAACAGCGACTCTCTTGATTTGGCAGTGACCTCTCTGTGAGAACTTGGCAACAAAGCAAAGCTTCAATAGTCTAAATTTAAGCATAAAAGAGTCTAAAAAGCTTATTTAGGGTTGCTTTGTTTGATAGATGATCAGAATAGCTTTGAATATTTGCTATTTATTCCTGTACAACTGATTGCATTTTTATTTACATCCAGTCCTGCTTTCTTTAAATTAAGAGGGGGAAAGGAGGGGGAAAGAAAGGAAGATATCATGATATTTATTCATTGGGATAAAATGTTTGTTTAGTAACGTTAGTTCCATTGTTGTTAGTTTTTTTTTATCAATGCAAGAGCAGGACATCACGTTGCAAACTTTGTGGGATGCTATTCATCAGTTTAAGATCAATATGCTGTCTCACTTTGATACAAAAACTGAGTCTGTTCATTGCAGTTTGAGCTGCATTCAGAACTCTCTGGATACTTTGGGAGATCAGGTTGGCTTGTTGGAGCAGCGTGTTTCTGCTAATGAAGACAACGTGCAAGCGTGTGTTATTCAGATTCAACAACTAAAGAAAGACAATTCCTACTTGATCGAGAGAATTGATGATTTGGAGAATCGAAGTCGTCGAAATAATCAGCGTTTTGTTGGATTACAGGAGTCGTCGGAGGGCAAGGAAATTACTGGTTTTATGTCCCGGTTAATTACGCAACTTTTCGGACAAGATAACTTTCCCACTCCTCCGGTCATTGAATGGGCTCATTGCTCACCGACAGTTCGTCAAAGCAGTAGGGCTAGTCCAGGCTAGTCCAGTTCCTTAACTTTCAAGACAAGTTGAAGATTCTTAGCATTGCGAGGGAATAGAAATTGGATTATAACAGGACACAGGACGCGTATATCTGTCTATCCGGACTTTAGCACTGAACTGACGAAGAAGCGTAGGAGCTTTGACCCCGTTAAGCTCTGTGAACTCAATATGAAATACTTTCTCCATCCTTGCTCGTTATGTGTTCTTGTTGATGGTAAACAGCAAAGTTTCAATTGTCATGAAGAAGCTGAAGCTGCTTTCATGTCATTTTAGATCTTTACAGTACAATGACTGCTTGATTTGACTGCTCGAACTGCGCCTGCGGCTTGATGATGATTATTCTGATGATTATTATATTTATTTTTTAATTTTATTATTATTTTTTTTTTGCTATACTTATTTTGTGTGTGTGTGTGTGTGTGTGTGTGTGTGTGTGTGTGTGTGTGTGTGTGTGTGTGTGTGGTTAAATAAGTGTAGCTATTTTGTGGTCACAGTCACACGTTATTATTACTACTGTTGCGGGTGAAAGAAATATTATAATAATCTACTTTATTATTATTATTAATATTCTGACTAATGCTTGAGTTGAGTATTTGATGGTTTTTCTGCTTTGCTCACTGGAATACTCTGGTTATAGGGTCTGGGGTAGCTGCATCGTTCTTGAGTAGATAAATATATGTTTTTCTAAAAATCTTCTTATGCATTTTGTCCATTCATTTACACACCAAGAGTGTGTTTAAAGTCCAGAAAATGGAAATTTTTCAAAGTTCAAACACTTTCAGATGTTGTTGCTAAAGCTTTAACTCACATTTGTGTGTTTCTGGTTATGTGTTTGTTTGTAACTACACATCTCTACGCATATTTTCAATATCTAGCCAACAAAACAGCTTTT
Source organism: Danio aesculapii (assembly GCF_903798145.1). Lineage (NCBI taxonomy): Eukaryota > Metazoa > Chordata > Actinopteri > Cypriniformes > Danionidae > Danio > Danio aesculapii. Next base: position 6,583,319 of record NC_079450.1, on the reverse strand, counting down.
TTTTGGCATCATTAGATTCATAACACACACTGAATGCATCCTTCTTTTGATTTAATCAGATGATTTTACAAACTGACTGGTGTGATTCAGAACTCAAACATGCAGCAATTTCTCACACACAACTAATAACAGGAAATTTTATGAGCCCAAAAAGAGAGATAATGGGGTGAATATTAATCAACACTCCATAAAAAAATTACTTGTAAACATTGTATGTCAGTGACAAAGCAGCCCTTTATTGTGTGTGCAGCTTGTAAATAACTTAATACTGCAGGTAAAGATGATTTATTTCCTTTTATATATAAAACGCTATTTATAAAACAATATAAAAACATTGGCACACTATTAAAGGTAAATGTGCATGTAAAATACATTTGCTTTTAAGCCACCTAATATGCACTACCTGACAAAAGTCTTGTCGCCTATGCAAGTTTTAGGAACAACAAATAATAACTTGACTTGTAGTTGATCATTTGGTATCAGAAGTGGCTGATATGAAAGGCAAAGGCCTCTAGATTACGCTTATTTTACCCAAATAAACTATGATCATGCCTTGATTTTTAATGATTTAATTAGGACAGTAAGGTCTGACTGTGCTTAGACAAAAGTCTTGTAACTGAACAGAAATAATGTCCAGTATAGAATATAAAGTCATGCTGCAGTGGAAACAGAATGAATATTGTGTCTGACTCCATCATGAGCTTGGAGGACTGCATCCATACATCTCTGCAATGACTCAAATCACTTATTAATAAAGTCATCTGGAATGGCAAAGAAATCGTTCTTGCAGGACTCCCAGAGTTCATCAAGATCCTTTGGATTCATCTTTAATGCCTCCTCTATCTTACCCCAGACATGCTCAATAATGTTCATCTCTGGTGACTGGGCTGGCCAATCCTGGAGCACTTTGACCTTCTTTGCTTTCAGGAACTTTGATGTGGAGGCTGAAGTATAAGAAGGAGCGCTATCCTGCTGAAGAATTTGCCCTCTCCTGTGGTTTGTAATGTAATGACAAATGTCCATCCACTCTGCAGATCTCTAGCACACCCCCATACTGAATGTAACCTCATACCATGATTTTTTCTTCACCAAACTTGACTGATTTCTATGAGAATCTGTGAGAGCCCGTGATTATTTGTTGCTCTTACAACTTGGATCGATGACAAGACTTTTGTCAGGTAGTGTAGTCATTTCAAGTCTATATTGAAACACAAATGGAAAAAACCGACATGGAACACATATGAAATGGGAAAAGCACAGAAAACGTGGAACATGTGAAATATGGAGCTCACATTGAACACATGAAACATGATCTGATCGCATTTGAAACATGAAACATTCATTCATTCATTTTCTTTTCGGCTTAATCCCTTTATTATTCCGGGGTCGCCACAGCGGAATGAACTGCCAACTTATCCAGCACATGTTTTACGCAGCGGATGCCCTTCCAGCCGCAACCCATCTCTGGGAAACATCCATACACACTCACTAACACTCATACACCACGGATAATTTAGCCTTCCCAATTCACCTGTACCGCATGTCTTTGGACTGTGAGGGAAACCGGAGCACCCAGAGGAAACCCATGCAAATGCAGGGAGAACATGCAAACTCCACACAGAAACGCCAACTGACCCAGCCGAGGCTCGAACCAGCTTGCTTTAAACATGAAACAATATATATATATATATATATATATATATATATATATATATATATATATATATATATATATATATATATATATTATTATATATTATTATATATTATTATTATTATTATTCATTTGTTTTCTTTTCGGCTTAGTCCCTTTTTTCATATTAATTCGGGGTCGCCACAGCGGAATGAACCTCCAACTCATCCAGCATATGTTTTTACACAGCAGATTCTATCTAAACATCCATACACACTCATACACTACGGCCAATTCACTTATACCACATGTTTTTGGACTGTGGGGGAAACTGAAGCCCCCAGAGGAAACCCACACGAACATGGGGAGAACATGCAAACTCCACACAGAAATGCCAACTGGCCCAGCAGAGGCTCGAGGCAGCGACCTTCATGCTGTGAGTAGAACGTGCTACCCACTGCGCCACAGTGCTGGCCTATATTATTATACATATCTTATTTTATTAATAGCTTATTTATCATATAAGGTAGCCTACTGTGGTAGATGAGTAATCTTCATGACACATAAAAACAAAGCTTCACTATTTTGGTCTCTTGTCAAGATCTAAAACAGTTAGGGATTAAACCAAAGAAAGGTTGTATACAGTAACTCTTATTTTGGATCATTAGATATTTTATGAAATTATTGACATTTTTGCGATTATTTTGTGTTTAAAATAAGTGCAAAAATGTCAATAATTTCATAAAATATCCAATTTTAAACCATATAATCAAAGTTTAGGTTGGGGGTAGGGGGTCACAGACAAAAGTGTACAGCGGACTGTCTCCATGCCGCCCCTAAGAAGATGCCGAAAGTAAGATTGTGGATAAAAATAAGAGTTACTGTATAGTCACAATTTTTTTAATGGATTCAGCGATCGCAAAATTGCAAGAAAACAGGGGATCTGATATTTACTCACAACTTTGAAAAACCATTCTAGTGTACAATTTACTCTAGCAAGCATGATGAGTGACGGTAATATGAACATGCACTGATCTCTTACCTTTTCTGTCCTCACTGTAGGCCACGGGTGAGGGCACAAGGCCTTTAGGAAGCTCCCTGTTGGTGTTTTCCCTGCTTGCCGAGGAGTTCTTGTGTTTCAGGCATTTGGGGGCATCCAAGGATTTGAGCTTCTTGGCGTGTTTGGTGCCTTTGTAGTGGGCCAAAGCCTGTCTCTGGGAAACACAGAGGGCCAACCCAAAGAGAGGAACGGGCCAACCCAGACCAGGTGTTAGAAACAACAGACTACTGAGACACTGGCAAACAAGCTGCTGGAAGACATATAACTGATGAACAGTGTGTGTGTGTGTCCAATGTCTGGATCAGCTCTGAAACCTAATAACCTCCATACTTCTGCAGAACCACTAGTGTGCTGTACAATGAAGAGGACACAAAAAACTATATATTTTATTATATACAATATAAAATAATAAAATAAGATAAAATAAATATGACATAAATCAACAAATAAATAATACAAAATAAGTAAATATTTAAATATATAGAATTTATTTTAAAGAATTTATTTAACAAATAAATTATATAAATATTTATATAAAAAGATTAAGTTAAAAAATTTATTTAATTAACAGAGATAAATAAATAAACAAATAAATTAAAATAAAGTGAAATAAAAATAAAATAAGTAAATAAATACAAATAAATAAAACGAGAAATAAAAAAAGTAAAATAAATAAATAAAGTAAAATAAATAAAAAAGTTTAAAAAATTATTATTTAATTAAAATAAATAACTAAAGTTAATAAAAATAAATAAAGTAAAATAAAGTAAAATAAACAAATAAATAAAGTAAAATAAAAAAATTGTTAATTAAAATAAATAAATCGAGATAAATAAATAATTTAAATAAATTAAGCTAAATAAATAAATAAATACATAAGTAAATAAATAAAGTAAAATAAAAAATTAGTTAATTAAAATAAATCGAGATAAATTAATAAATTAAACAAATTAAGCTAAATAAATAAATAAATAAATAAATACATAAGTAAATAAATAAAGTAAAATAAAAAATAGTTAATTAAAATAAATCGAAATAAATAAATAAGTTAAACAAATGAAGCTAAATAAATAAAATAAATAAAGTAAAATAAATAAATAAATAAATAAATAAATAAAAAGTAAAATAAAAAATTAATTAATTACAATTAAAAAATTATGTTAAACAAAGTAAAATAAATAAATAAAGTAAATTAATTAATTAATTCAATCTGATTTAGTATGTCAGGTATGTGTTTTTATAAATATAATTAATAAATATAAATAAGCTTAATATAATAAAATATTTAATACTTCTATATTTACATCAAAAATATGTAAAATAAATAAATGAATTGACTATATTTACATTAAATTACATACAAAATAACATTTGCATGCTACTAATGTCATAATGTAATATGTAAATGTCTTTGCTTAAGGTAAAAATAGTAAAATCTTAAAGATAAATTTCATTAAACCCAGACCGCCATTAATTAATTCAATTATATACTAGAATTGGGTACGAAACATAACTTTTGACATAATTATATTGATAACTAAACTTTATTGGTCAAAGTTTAACCTGAATTAAATATGAGGTAAATCACTATAAATAAATAAATAAATAAATAAATAAATAAATAAATAAATAAATAAATAAATAAATGGCAATGTATTATGATTTTTAAATACAACAACAGCAATTTAATTACCAGATAAACCTTAGCCACGTTAATGTTTACTAATGTCTGTATAATTTCTAATAATAATGTCTGCCACAATAATGTAAAAATCTGTCAATAAATATTGATTCATGGTAATTTTGTGATCTGGCACGCTTTAATTAAAGAAATCAAACAGCACTGACATCTGTGAATATGTGCAATCTGTAATGAGCTTAATTTACATATAAAGAGATCTGTTTGTGAGGGAAAGAATGACAATGACTTCAATTAAACGTTAATTCAGCACATTTAGAGCTGGTTGAACTGAAATGATTACCTAGTCAGCATATCATGTCATTAATTTGACTTTGAATTTCAGGCCATTGGCAGACCAGCTTTTGATTACTGAGGTATATATAATTAAATAACTATTCTACAAAATAGGAATCTGTTTTGATCCTAATTACATATTACATTATAATGTTAGCTGCATGTGTCATGATCACCAGCGATCCACTCCTGACTCGCTGGTGAACTACAAATGTTATGCTTAGGAACTACACATCCTATCAGGTCATGTCACACACACCAGTTGCTCAGTATTTCTTTGCTTTGCCTGGTTTTTGACCTTAGCCTTGTTTATTGTTTGATCCTGTTTGCCACCTATTTTGACTGTCAGTTTTTGACTACGTTTTTGGATGTCCTTTTTGTACCAGCCACTTCTGTTTGTCCCTGTTTTGCTTAAATATAATCTTATTTTACCTGCACTTGGATCTCTGTTGTTCCTTGCTTTGATCGCCACACGTGACAGCATGTTAATGGCATGAAGTTTGTTTCTAGTTTGAGAACTGATATTTTTCTGTATTTTTTTAAATAAACAAATAAATAAAAATGTAGAAACATAAAAAGCTACACGTAGTATTTATAATATAAACCTTAAATACTTGCAAATACAAAACTACTAACATGTTAACATCTTTGGAGTATAAGTGAGAAAAAAAAGACTTCTATTAATATTATTTATATAAATAAATAATATTTAATATGGAAAATTATAATAAAAATAATTGTTTTACTAATATAATTATTATTGATTTATAAAAAAATAAAGGAAAACTGAACTATAATACAATAAAAAATTATTAATATTTTAAATATATAACCACATATATTTGAGGAGAGGTGGAAAAAAAATAAGAATACAATTTAAAAAGAAATAAATAATATTGAATGTTAAAATATTATAATAAAAATATGGTTTTACTAATATAATTATAAGTTTATTTAAAAATAAAGGAAAATTAAAAAGGTTCAGAACTAATGTTTTTGGAGTATAAGTTAGGTGAAAAACAATAAATAAAAAATAAATCATATAAAAATTTTAATATAAATAATTATTGTTTCACAAAAATTATTATTATTAATTTGTAAAAAAAATAAAGATAAAATAAATATATAAATATATAATCATACTAAGGTCCAGAACTAATGCTTTTGGAGTATAAGTGAGAGGAAAAAATAAAGAACAATATTAAATAAAAATTAAATAATATTTATTATTAAAAATCATAATAAAAAATAATTGTTTTCCGAATAGAATTCTTATTAATTTATAAAAGATAAGGAAAAACAAAACTATAATACTATAGAAATATCATAAATTATATATATATATAAAAATATTGCTAAGGTCCAGAACTAAAGTTTTTGGAGTATAAATGAGGTGAAAAAATAACAATAATCGATAAAAAAATAACTAATAACAAAAATGAAAGAAAACTAAACTAAACTATATATATATATATATATAGTAAACATAATAGTTTTAGTAACTCATTTCTAATAACTGATTTATTTTATCTTTGCCATGATGACAGTAAATAATATTTGACAAGATATTTTTCAAGACACTTCTATATAGCTTAAAGTGGCATTAAGGCTTAACTAAGTTAATTAGGTTAACTAGGCAAGTTATTGAATAATGATGGTTTGTTGTCGAGAAAAAATATAGCTTAAAGGGGCTAATGATATTGACCTTAAAGTGATGTTTAAAAAATTTAAAACTGCTTTTATTCTAGCCGAAATAAAACAAATAAGACTTTCTCCAGAGGAAAAAATATTATCAGACATACTGTGAAAATTACTTTGCTCTGTTAAACATCATTTGGCAAGTACTTAAAAAAGAAAAAAAGGGGGTTTAATAATTCTGACTTCATATTTTAAAGTTATAATATAAATATCATAATAAAAAGTTATTGTTTTACTAATATAATTATTATTCATTTATAAAAAATAAGAAAAGCTAAACTAAAATAAATAAATGAATAATTATAAACAAATATATAATATTATAAATAAATACTACAATATATAGTAATAGTAATTTTATATATAGTAATTGTTTCAATATATAGATATAATACAGAAAAATATATAAATATAATAAATACATAATCATGCTAAGGTCCAGAACTAAGATCTATTAAGTATAAGTGAGGGGAAAAAATTAAGAATGATATAAAAAATAAAAATAAAATGATATTATTATCACAAATAGTTGTAATGCTAAGGTCTAAAACTTTCTACTCAGCAGTTGGTTAGTTACAAAAATAATAATAAACTCGGTAGCATGCTTTTATCAAACTTAAATGATTTGGGAATTACTGTATACATTGATGTCCTGGGGGGTCAACTTTTTCACTAATGTTAGTTTGTGAGTAACAACATGCTTCAGTAAATCAAATGTATGCATTTATTTAAATTACATCAAATTTATTTACAATTAATTAATTACTTTAAGTCAAATGCAGCTAATTGTACTTCACTTTTAGGCTATATATTGAAACAAACAGCTATTTTTACAAGAAAAGTGTCTTAGTTGGGCACAAATTGATTGGTATGATAAGCAAGTCTATTGGTGCTCTAGAACTGCCAGTTTTAAACTGTTGAATGCTTTTTTTCTAGCAAAGACTGACTGGCTATGAACTGTTGGGTGGTCAGATGTACATTTTTATGATCTATTGTTTTAATTACTGATTTAATCATTTAAGATACAGATCAGAGCAAACTATTTCTCACTATTTAAAGGGCTGACCCCCAATACACACTGTTTTGATGCAATTCAGAGGAAATAAAACATTATTTATCTCCCCCAAACCCCCTTGTAATTCCCACCCTGGTCGTGTCTCCTGTTTAATAAGAGATATCTAATATATTTGAAAGTGTCTCAAATCATTCAGGATGTTCCCTACATAGGCAGCAGACTGTCCAGTGTGTCTGAGTGATGGTGTTAGTGAAGAGTCTGACAGAGCGGAGAGGAATCAGTGTGTGTGAGATGTTATTATCCTCCATGACACTGAGCCATACAGAAAAGCTCCTGAAACAAATCTTTTAATAACCGCCGGCGAGATGTAGAGCTCTTGAAACGCTCGCTGCCTTTGGCTTTCACCTTCACTGCAGATTTATGATGGCCAGACCAAAACACTCACAGATGCCCTTGTTTACTGCTGGACAACTGTCTGAGGACACTGCACACCGATAAATACTATAGTCATTTATAGTAAACACCGTCTAAAGTTCTGAATGTACATACAGCTGAAGTCTGAATTATTAACCCTCCTGTATATTTATTCCCCAATTTCTGTTTAGCAGCAAGAAGATTTATTCAACACATTTCTAAACATAATAGTTTTAATAACTCATTTCTAATAACTGATTTACTTTATCCTTGCCATGAAGACAGCACATAATATTTTACTAGATATTTTTAAGATACTAGTATTCAGGTTAAAGTGACATTTACAGGGCACCTATGAGGAAAATCTACTTTTGTAAGCTGTTTGGACAGAACAGTGTGTAGGTATATAGTGTGCCCATTGTCATACTGGAGTGCCGTGAAGCTCTAAATTGAGCTCAGGTACATTCTGTTTCCACTGATCATTCTTGAGATGTTTCAGCAGCTTTATTGGTGTTCACCTGTGGTCAATTCAGTTGATTGGACATGATGTGAAAAGGCATACACCTGTCTATTTATGAGGTCCCAGTTGACAGTGCACAAACCAAGCACGAAGACAAAGGAATTGTCTGTAGACCTCAGAGACAGGATTGTCTCGAGGCACAAGGCTGGGGAAAGTTAAAGAAAAATGTCTGCTGCTCTGAAAGTTCCAGTGAGCACAGTGGCCTCCATCCGTAAGTGGAAGATGTTTGGCACCACCAGGACACTTTCTAGAGCTGTCTGGCCATCTCAGCTGAGTGATCAGGGAAGCAGGGCCTTAGTCAGAGAGGTGATCAATAACCCAATGGTCACTCTGTCTGAGATCCAACGTTCTTCTGTGGAGAGAGGAGAATCTTACAGAAGGACAACCATCTGTGCAGCAATCCACCAATCAGGCCTGTATGGTAAAGTGGCCAGACGGAAGATACTCCCTGCCTGGAATTTGCCAAAAGGCATTTGAAGGACTCTCTGACCATAAGAAACTAAATTCCCTGGTCTGATGAGACTAAAATTGAACTCTTTGGAGTGAATGCCAGGTGTTACGTTTAGATAAAACCAGACACCAGATCACCAGGCTAATACCATCCCTACAGTGAAGCATGGTGGTGGCAGCATCATGCTGTGGGGATGTTTTTCAGCAGCAGGAACTGGAAGACTAGTCAGGATAGAGGGAAAGATGAATGCAGCAATGTCCAGAGACATCCTAAATGAAAACCTGCTTCAGAATGCTCTTGATCTCAGACTGGGGCGACAGTTCATCTTCCAGCAGGACAATGACCCAAAGCACACTGCCAAATACCAATGGAGTGGCTTCGCTACAACTTGTTCTTGAGTGGCCCAGCCAGAGCCCAGATCTAAATCCTATTGAACATCTCTGGAGAGATCTGAAAATGGCTGTAAACAGTTGCTTCCCATCCAACCTGATAGAGCTTGAGAGGTACTGCAAAGAGGAATGGGCAAAAATTCCCAAAGACAGGTGTGTCAAGCTTGTGGCATCATATTCAAAAAGACTTGAAGCTGTAATTGCTGCCAAAGGTGCATCAGCAAAGTATTGAGCAAAGGCTGTGAATACTTCTGTACATGTGATTTTTTACTTTTAATAAATTTGCAACAATTTAAAAAACTCTTTTTTAACATTGTCAATATGGGGTTTTGTGTGTAGAATTTTGAATAAATAAATGAATTTAATCCATTTTGGAATAAGGCTGTAACATAAATAATGTGAAAAAAGGAAGGGTTATGAATACGGAGTGAAGGCAGAGTGCATGTTTAAGGAGGTACGAAACAACTCAGAAATGTTTCCCATGTCATGAAGCATGAATCATCTCAGACTGGTTTCTTGAACATGACAATGAGTTCACTGTACTCAAATGGCCTCCTCAGTCACCAGTTCTCAATGTAATAGAGCACCTTTGGGATGTGCTGGAATGGGAGATTCACATCATGGATGTGCAGCCGACAAATCTGAGGCAACTGTTATCTGCTCCAGCATTATTTACAGCTACTCTTTGTCTCAGTAAAACTGCTGTTTGTTTGCCAAAGCCAATTTTGACTCGCGCTGGCGTTTGTTGAGCGTTCAGTTCAAGATCTTGGCGAAGAACATATTTCATGCTCACATTTCTCTCTGGACGTCTTTCTTTACAATGCCAGTCTGTCAGAGAGGACGTTTGGGCCAGATTTACCTTCACGAGAAGCAATAAGACGTCGTGACGGATCACACTTGCTTTGATATATTGTATTTTGTACAAATAGCAGCGCTGGATATGGATCATAATCATACAGATGTATATCAGGGGGGTGTGAGCAACACATCATTTGAGCGGGACGATGTTATGAAAATGGCTTTAACACGAAGATGAATGAGATGTTTTCTGATGTTTCCTGTCAGCCAATCACAGGCCGTAAAGCGGAGACATGGATAAATGACATGTGAAATCTGAGCCGCAATCAAGCGTTCATTAAAAGCGTGATGGGGAAGAGCTGATGCCCATCTAGAGACACACAGACCTGCCAGTCTTTAACTGAGATGGACACCTGCAGATAAATGACACCATCAATCAATCTCTGAGAACGGAAATTACAGAAACTGAGTCTGAGTTTGGGAGGAAAAGAGGGAAAGAGCTTGAGCTTCTCTCTACTCTCACATTATATAGTGTATTTATAATGCATGGAGCTAAAAAACACACAACCAAGTGTCTCAAATTTATGATACACGCATGAAACCAGTAAATACTAAATTAATAAATGTGTATTTGTTAATGAATGAGTGAATGTAGTAAATGAATGAGTGAACAAGTAATAAATGATTAAATGAATGAATAAACAAATTAATGTATAAACAAATGAATGAATAAACAAATGACTGAATAAATGAATGAATGAATATACAAATGAATGAATAAACAAATGACTGAATAAATGAATGAATGAATATACAAATAAATTAATAAACAAATGACTGAATAAATGAATGAATGAATAAACAAATGACTGAATAAATGAATGAATGAATGAGTAAACAAATTAATGTATAAACAAATAAATGAATAAACATATGACTGAATAAATGAATGAATGAATGAATGAATAAACAAATTAATGTATAAACAAATGAATGAAAAAATATAACTGAATAAATGAATGAATGAATAAACAAATTAACAAATAAAGGAATGAATAAACAAATGAATGAATATACAACTGAATGAATAAATGAATGAATTTACAAATGAATGAATAAACAAATGAATGAATATACAACTGAACGAATAAATGAATGAATATACAAATAAATGAATAAATAAATGAATTAATATACAAATTAACTAATAAATGAATGAATATACAAATGAATAAAACAATTGAATGAATAAATAAATGAATGAATGAATGAGTAAACAAATTAATGTATAAACAAATAAATGAATAAACATATGACTGAATAAATTAATGAATGAATGAATGAATAAACAAATTAATGTATAAACAAATGAATGAAAAAACATAACTGAATAAATGAATGAATGAATAAACAAATTAACAAATAAAGGAATGAATAAACAAATGAATGAATATACAACTGAATGAATAAATGAATGAATTTACAAATGAATGAATAAACAAATGAATGAATATACAACTGAACGAATAAATGAATGAATATACAAATAAATGAATAAATAAATGAATTAATATACAAATTAACTAATAAATGAATGAATATACAAATGAATAAAACAATTGAATGAATAAATGAATGAATGAATGAATGAATGAATGAATGAATGAATGAACTAAAGAATGAATACAATTAACTAATGAATGAATCAATCAAACATTAAAATGAATGAGTAAATGAATGACCAAATGAATGAATATACAAATGAATGAATGTATATGCAAGATTAAATGTATGACTCAGTAAATGACTGAATGAATCAATCAATCATGAAAATGAATGAATAAACATGAATGCATAAACTAGTGAATAAAATAATAAACAAAAGAATGAATGAACAAATGAATGATTAAATAAATAAACAAATGAATCATAAAACTAATAAATCAACCAATCATAGAATTAAATGAATAAATGAATGAACAAAAAAACAAGAAGGAATAAATGAATGAATATACAAATGAATGAATAAATGGATTAATATACGAATAAATGAATAAACAAATTAATGAATAAATGAATGAATATACAAACAAATGAATAAATGGATTAATATACGAATAAATGAATAAACGAATTAATGAATAAATGAATGAATATACAAATGAATGGATGTATTAATGAATAAACGAGTGAATGATTAAATGAATGACTCAACAAATGAATGAATGAATTAATCAATCAATCAATCATCAAAATGAATAAATAAACAAATGAATGAATTAATGAATGAATAAACTAATGAATAAGTTAATAAACAAATGAATGAACAAACAAATAAATGATTTAATGATTGAATAAACAAATGAATGATTAAACTAATGATTGACTGAATCAATCATCAAAATGAATGAATAAACAAATTAATGAATAAATGAATTAATATACAACTGAATGAATGAATAAATGGATGAATAAACAAATTAATGAATGAATATACAAATTAATAAATAAACAAATGAGCGAACAAACTAATGAATGATTAAATGAATGACTCAACAAATTAATGAATGAATCAATCAATCAATCAATCAATCATCAAAATGAATGAATAAACAAATGAATGAATAAACCAATGAATAAATTAATAAACAAATGAATTAATTAATTATAGAAATTAATGAATAAATAAATGAATAAATAAATGAATGAAAAAATGAATAAATATACGAATGAATGGCTATACAAGTGAATGAATAAATGGATGAATAAATAAATTAATGATTATACAAATGAATAAATGAATGATTATTAAATGAATAACGCAACAAATAAACGAATCAATCAATCATTAAAATGAATGAATAAACAAATTGTTGAATAAATGAATAAACACACTAATGAATAAATGAATAAACAAATAAATGAATAAACAAATGCATGATTAAATAAATACATTAATAATTAAACTAATGAATGAATGAATCAATCATCAAAATCAATGAATGAATAAACAAATGAATGAATCAACGAATAAACAAATAAATAAACAAATAAATAAACTAATGAATAAATTAATAAACAAATGAATGAATTAATTGATAAACATTTGAATGAACAAATGAATAAATAAATTAATAAATCAATGAATAAAGTATGCAGGAATAAACAAATGAATGAATACGCAAACGAATAAAGGAATTAATTTATGAACGAATGATTGAAAAAACAAATGAATTAATAAAATGTGAATGAATTAATGAATGAATGAATGAATGAATGAATGAATGAATGAATGAATGAATAAACAAATCAATTAATCAATGAATTAAATGAATGATTGAACGAACGAACGAACAAACGAAGGTGAAATATGGTAAAAAAATAGAAGCTATATGTATACAAGCTGTTTTCCATATACAAATCTAAAATAATTAACAAAAGTAGGTTAAATGCATAACAAATGCATATATTCATTCATTCATTTTCTTTTCGGCTTAGCCCTTTATTAATCTGGGGTCGCCACAGCGGAATGAACCACCCAAATACATATAATAAACTATAAATAACTGTAAAGCGGGCAGTGGTCATTAAACGCATGGCACTGAAGAGCTGTCATGCTGACAGGCAATAACGAAGATGGGCATCTGCAAAGGGACACAGTTAAATGACACTTTCCATCAATCACACTGAAAGCAAATTAGAGCCACAGTCGCCGAGCTTGGCAGGCAAAGAGCAAAAGCATTTCAAGAACTAACCAGGTTTTCTCTCTCCCACCATTATAAACGGCATTTATAATTCATACACCCAGAAGAATCCATAACCAAATGTCTCATATTCACACAGACCTGTGGCGAAGTACAAAAACCGAATGTGATTATTAGAAGTTTCTGGACTCCGTAACTCTCCAGAAGCCATTTAATTTTGGGAAAATGTGTTGCATAAAAGCTTCCTGGAGCTGATTGGAAGCTGGAGCACAAACGACCAATGATAATGAAGTATGGCGTGATCTGAATGCATAATGTCTCCCAGAGGCTTTCTGTGATTGGCTGTTGGAGAGCAACGTAAGCTGTTATTGGTCAACGGCAGCCCTGTTCCCTCCTCCTGTCACATGCTTCTAACGGATGTGCATAATGAGCTGTGATTGCAACTGTCTTGTGGAAATCAGAGTTTAATATCAGACGACGATGCTGTAAATGACCAGCTAATAGAGAGGATATGGGCAGGGCGGTTTGTAAATAGCAATATTTGGATTAAATTGCTGGCGGAAGTTGTGCTGAATTGAAATTGATAAGAGATGGATGAGGGCTGGGAAATATAAATGGTTCTCTCAGCCTTTTCAAAGTCACCTTCAGTGAACTGGAGGCGTCAGTGGATGATCTATTGACTCAATATAATAGGGGATGAGTTATGGCTGTATATAATGTATTATGATAATATAACTTTCCAATATATGGGCATGACTTCTTTATTTGGCTTTTGTATAAATACTTTAGGCAAAGACTGATTGATTCTCAAGATGACTCTTATGAACGGATCTTTAGAGTGAATCAAACATAAAGCATAATCGGATCAGTTCAGCACGTTAGCTAAAGATTCTTATGAACATACAGTCAATAAATAAACAACTGATTCTCACAAAATGATTCTCTGCAGAGAATTAAAACTATACAGCATAACCAATATAGCGCACACGCACACGCACACACACACACACACACACACACACACACACACACACACACACACACACACACAAAAGACTCTTATGAAGCAACTCCGATGTATAGTTCAAACAAATGACTCTTTTGAATTTCTTTTTAGTGAGTCAAACACATACATGGTGTCCAATGAAGTTTGATTCTCTAAAGAAATTACCTTTTATAACCATGTCAGCAATGAAAACTAAGAATGTTATTCAGATACATATACATCTATAATTAACCTATAATTAATTATTATATAATTATAATTGTCTTGTCTAGTATCAAATGACTGTTATGAACTGGTTCTTTTTAGTAAATCAAACACTTACAGTTCACAGATGTTGTTTGGTTCTGGAAACAAATGACTCTTATGAACTGATTCTTTTTAGTGAACCAAACACCTACAGTTCAAAGGGTGTAAAATGACTCTTGTGAACTGGTTCTTTTTAGTGAATCTAACACCCACAGTTCACAGATGCAGTTTGGTTCTGGAAACAAATGACTCTTTTGAACTGGTTCTTTTTAGTGAATCAAACACCTACAGTACAACCAATGTAGTTCTATTCTGGAAATAAATCAATTTCAAGATTGGTTCTTTTCTTTTAATCAATGTAACCCAAGTATAGAAATGATTGTTATGAAGTGGTTCTTTATAGTGAATCCAGCATTGTAGTTTGCTAATCTAGTATTAAATGACTGTAATGAACTGTTTTTGTGTGTGATTCTTACACCTGCATTGCAACCACAGTAGTTCGATTCTAGAAACATATTGCAGTTATGAACTGGTTCGTTTTTAGTGAATCAAACACGTACTATTCACAGATGTAGTTTGTTTGTGGAAACAAAAGACTATGAACTATTTTTCTTTTCTTTTAGAATCAAACTACATTGGTTGTACTGTCGGTGTTTGATTTACTAAAATGACTTTCAAGACTGGTTCTTTTTTAACATCGTAGTCCAACTATAGAAATGATGGTTATGAAGTGGTACTTTACATTGAACTCAACAACGTAGTTTGATTATCTAGTATCAAATGACCTTTATGAACTGGTCCTTTTTAATGAATCAAACACCTACAGTACAACCAATGTGGTTCAAATCTAGAAACAAATGATTGGTTCTTTTTTATCAATGTAGTCAACTCTAGAAATTACTGTTATGAAGTGTTTTTTTTTTTATAGTGAACCAAACAATCTGGTCTCAAATGACTCTAATGAACTGTTTTGTTTTTTTACACGTGCAGTGCAACCGAAGTAGTTTGATTCTAGAAACATATTGCAGTTATGAACTGTTTTTTTCCCCTATTTTGCACTACTTATCGTCTTACATTTACATACTACATCTTGTATATAGCTGTAGCCTCACAGCAAGAAGGTCGTTGGTTTGAGCCTCGGCTGGGTCAGTTGGAGTTTCTGTGTGGAGTTTGCATGTTCTCCCTGCGTTCACGTGGGTTTCCTCTGGCTGCTCCGGTTTCCCCCACAGTTCAAAGACATGCAGTACAGGTGAATTGGAAAGGCTAAATTGTCCGTAGAGTATGAGTGTGAGTAAGTGTGTATGGATGTTTCCCAGAGATGGGTTGCGGCTGGAAGGGCATCCGCTGCGTAAAACATGTGCTGGATAAGTTGGTGGTTCATTCCGCTGTGGTGACCCCGGATTAATAAAGGGACTAAGCCGAAAAGAAAATGAATGAATGAATCTTGTATATATCTCTTGTTTTACCGCAGAACTGTTTACTCTACCTCATCCTACTCCCCTCTCATCCCCTATTTTTGCACTACTATTTCTCGTCTACAGTTATTTCTACTGTAACTTGTTGTTTAGTGTGATTTGTACTGTAAGAATATATTTACATGTTTATAGTGAGATGCACTTATCTCATCGCACATGTATATAGTGTACATTGTAAATGTGTACAGTGACAATATAAGGCATTCTATTCTATTCTATTTAGTGAATCAAACAGCTGGATGTAGTCTAGCTGGTACTGAAAACAAATGACTCTTTTGAACTGGTTCTTTTGCTTCTAGAATCGAACTACATTGGTTGTACTGTAGGTGTTTGATTTACTAAAATGACTTTCAAGATTGGTTCTTTTTATCAATGTAGTCCAACTATTGAAATGGTTGTTGTGAAGTGGTTCCTTTTAGCTAATCAAACACTTACAGATCAAAAGATTTCAAAACTATAACTGTAAACAAAGTATTTAGTGACACCATAAAATAAATAATAGAGCATAATCTGAAATTAAATACTTTTTAATTTGTCCATATGATTTGCTTTACCACATTGCACAGCCCTGTTGTGAGTGTGCGTAAGTAACGGCAGTAATTTCATTTCTGAAACCTATTTCATAAAGCTTCATGAACCAACGCACTGCAGATGAAAGTGATTATCATTCTAAAACAACTAACACAATCAATCAAAGGAAATAAACTACCTGTAATTTCTGCTTTATTATTTTCTCCTGACTGCACAGTGTAATTACATTCATTCCTTCCACACGGCTTCAGTGAGTATCTTCAGTATTGATTTGCACTCACCTGCGAGTTAAACCTCAGCTGGCAAACGCCACACGGCATTGCTTTTCTTTTGGAGGGGGCCGAAGCACTGATCTTGTGATGCAAAACAGCTTTCTGAACTGCATTCATCTGAGGAGATGAGAGAGAGAGAAGGAAAAAGGAGATTTATTGAGATATATCCACCAGCAGACCCAAGGACCCAGTCACATTTCAGACCACTAGATACAGGCCACTAAATCCAGACCATTAGATCTTGACCATCAGATCCAGACCCCTAGATCTAAACACCTAGAACCAGACATCTAGATCAAGACCCCTAGATCCAGACCACTAGATTTAGACCAGGGGTGTTAAACCCATTGCTGGAGATTTACCTTCCTGCAGAGTTTAGCTGCAACATTGATCAAACACAGCTTTACACACCTTTAAATCCCAAGAGCTCCTTTAGACCCTTCTTAGTTAGTTTTTTAACTAGTTAGTTAGTGTTTAATTCTGGTTTGAACTGAACTCTGCAGAAAGGTAAATATCTTGGTACAGGGTTGAGCACCCCTGACCTTGACCACTAGGTCCAGACCACTAGATCCAGACCACCAGAACCTGACCACTAGATTCAGATCACAAGATCCAGACCCTTAGATCCAGATAATTAGATCCACAACACTACATCAAAAACCCTAGATCCAGACCACTAGAACCAGACCACAAGATCCATACCACTAGATCCAGGCCACTACATCCACACCAGTAGATCCAGGCCACTATATTCAGGCCCCTAGATTCACATCCCTAAATCCAGGCCACTAGATCCAGGTAAATAGATTCAGGCCACTAGATTCAGGCCACTAGATCCAGACCAATAGATCCAGGCAACTAGATCAAGGCCACTATATCCACACCACTAGATCCAGACCACTAGATCCACACCACTAGATCCAGCCCACAAGATCAAGGCCACTAGATCCACACCACTAGGTCTACACCACTAGATCCAGGCCACTAGATTCAGGCCACTACATCCACACCACTAGATCCAGGCCACTAGATTCAGGCCACAAGATCCACAACCCTAAATCCAGGCCACTAGATCCAGGTAACTAGATTCAGGCCACTCGATTCAGGCTGTTAGATCCACACCACTAGATCCAGGCCACTAGATCCACACCACTAGATCTACACCACTAGATCCAGGCCCCTAGATTCAGGCCACTATATCCACACCACTAGATCCAGACCACTAGATCCACACCACTAGATCCAGGCCACAAGATCAAGGCCACTAGATCCACACCACTAGGTTTACACCACTAGATCCAGGCCACTACATCCACACCACTAGATCCAGGCCACTAGATTCAGGCCACAAGATCCACAACCCTAAATCCAGGCCACTAGATCCAGGTAACTAGATTCAGGCCACTCGATTCAGGCTTTTAGATCCACACCACTAGATCCAGGCCACTAGATCCACACCACTAGATCTACACCACTAGATCCAGGCCACTATATCCACACCACTAGATCCAGGCCACTAGATTCAGGCCACAAGATCCACAACCCTAAATCCAGTCCACTAGATCCAGGTAACTAGATTCAGGCCACTCGATTCTGGCTGTTAGATCCACACCACTAGATCCAGGCAACTAGATCTACACCACTAGATCAAGGCCACTATATCCACACCACTAGATCTAGACCATTAGATCTACACCACTAGATCAAGGCCACTATATCCACGCCACTAAATCCAGGCCACTAAATCCACATCTTTAAATCCAGGCCTCTAGATCCAGATCATTAGTTCCAGATCACTAGATCCACACCACTAGATTTAGGCCGGGGTGAACCATTTATGGATAATGATGGATCAATTGTGGCTTTGTATTGTTAAATGCACAATCCCAAAAAACTTGACAGTATTTGTTTATACAATATTTAATAACAATACAGAAAATACTTAAACTCTGCAGGACACCGGTGCTCCAGGACTGGGTTTAACATCCGTGGTCTAAACCCACCCAACCCTAAATCTACCCCTTACACTAATAATAATGAAAAAGTATTTATTGTTGTACAGCATCACAAAAATTATGCTATATTTCTATGCACATTGTCAATCAAAGTACTCATGGCGTAAGTCTCTCACTTGAAGGCCTGAATCTAGTATATCCTGAAACATGTGGGTCTGCAGCTGGATATTATTGGTTTTATTAGCCTCATTCAGCGCAGCAGCACGATGAACGTCAACTCTGTTACTCATCGGTCGGCATGATAAAAATGTTGCCCCCGGCGGATTCACCGCAAACACGACTTGTGGTTGTGGAGCGAATGCACAGTCTGGAACATGTTAAAGGCCAGCGATTTTCACACACACACTCTTCAATCAGCGCAGCGGGACAGAAGAGGGAAAACAAACTCCACGAGGACTTCATGAGAAGCCAGATGCAAATTATACACTCCGAAAGGTCTGATGAAATCACAACAGTACGCATTTAGAGTTTTGCATATCGTATGAGCAACAGATCACAAAATAAATATACTTATTTTAAATTCGTAGCAGTTTTTCTTTCTTAAAAAAGTCTGAAAAGAATCTGAAAGGAATAAGAACTGTTCAATTCCTTATGGATTCAATATCTTGTCTGTTGTTTATTAATTATGCTGTAAAATTTAATGTCATATGGGCCTGGTCAAACAGGATATGACATTATTTGGACTGTCTTTCTGCACACAGGAGCCTTTCTGACCCAGATGAGCTTGTGAAATCTCACTGATACTGTCAGATATTGCCTGCTGCATTCATTCGTCCATTTATCAGATAAACATCCGCCTCCTGCATTCTCCTCTTAAAAAAAAAAAATATTATATATATATATATATATATATATATATATATATATATATATATATATATATATATATATATAAACATAATTAAATATATTATATTTATATATTTATTATTATTTATTATATTTATGTTTATATATATATATATATATATATATATATATATATATATATATATATATATATATATAAACATAAATATAATAAATAATAATAAATATATAAATATAATATATTTAATTATGTTTATATATATATTTATGTTTATATATATATATATATATATATATATATATATATATATATATATATATATATATAAACAAAAAAAAAAAAAAATATATATATATATATATATATATATATATATATATATATATATATATATATATATATATATAAACAAAATATTTTTTTTTGTTTATATATATATATATATAAACATAAATATATATAAACATAATTAAATATATTATATATATAACAATTTTAAGCCTATTTTTTTTACCCTTAAAAATGCACAAAAAAGGAAAAAAAAAAAAAACCTATTTCAGATTACTTTCCTTAAAAAGTAACATATTTACTTTCTTTGGTCACACTTAATAATAATGTACAATACACGCTATTAACAAACTATTAAATAAGACTTTTAGCTCAACAAATTACAAATTTTCTGCTTATTAATAGTTAATAATGTAGTAGTTATATTTAGGTATTGGGTATGATTAGGGGTTTAAAATAAGATCATACTTTATAAGTGCTAAAAAACAGTTAATATCTTAATAATTGCAAAGACTATAAAATACACATGACATGTCACTCGTATCTTTCTGAATGGGAAAAAGTGTTACAGTCAATATGGCGAATATGGCGAACCCGCCTACTAGTACAGGAGCCAATCATCCATCACTATATGGTGAACAAAGCCCGCCTTCGAGTACAGGAGCCAATCACCGATCGCTATAGACTAATGATACTCTGGGGCAGGGGCTCGGAGACAGAGTTCCTGCAGATTTTATGTAATTTGGACGTTTAGAAATGAAACTAAAGACACAGTTGTTGTTTAATTGTATTGGTGATTCCTAATATGAAATTAAATTGCAAGCTTGGCAAGGAGTTTTGGAGAATTTGATGTTTCCCCATTCAGACAGAATGCTCGAGCATACTGCCCGAGAGGTGTTTCAAAGATGGCTGCCGAGTGAAAATGACTTGCCTTAAAGGAACTTTGATAAAGGTGGCCGACTTGCCTAATTACCCTAACTTAAGTAAATAACCTAGTTAAGCATTTAAATTGGACTTCAAGCTGAATACTAGTATCTTAAAAAATATTTAGTCAAATATTATGTACTGTCATCATGGCAAAAATAAAATAAATCAGTTATTAGTGTTACGATTCTTGGAGCATGAAACAGGCTCGAGAAGTGGATCCACGTGCAGCAAAAGTCAATGACAATAAGCCAGAAACAAGACAAAGGGCAAAGAAACAAACAAAAAAAAAAAAAACTAACTTACAGAGACCAGCCACAACTCAGCTACCACATTCAACAACAGACAAACACACACTGAAATACAACAGGCTATTTATACAGGTGACAACAATTAGGCTAATCAAATGGATAAGGTAACAAGGGGAGGAGACAATGGCTGCATCTGAAATCGCATACTTCCATACTATATAGTACGCTAAAATCAGTATGCGAGCCGAGTAGTGTCTGAATTCATAGAATTTGAAAATCAGTATGCAAGAAGTACGCAAGAGATTCTGAAGTGCACATTCCATGCACGCTATCCCATGATGCCCTGCGAGAGAATTCATGAATGGGAGTGAAGCGACGCAACTGATGCAAGTAGGTCACATGACCATGACAAAATGGTGGATGTAGTACGTCCGAATTCCATTCATACTTCTCACATTCATACTGTATAGAACGTACTTTTCTAGTTGCCGAGCAGTGGCGTAGAGCAAAAATGACCAAACTGAAAAGTGGGGGGTGGGTTGACGGCGATTGTGAAGTGAAGACCAGGGGGGTTTTGAGTGATCATACAAACCGAAAAGTGGGGGGGGGGCTGACGGCAATCGTGAACTAAAGAGCGGAGGGGGGTTGTGAGTGCTCATAAAACTAAAAAAGTGGGGTGGGGGGTTGATGGCGGACACGACCGCAAAGTGAGGAATGGGGGAGGTGGACCACAAGGTGCGTCCGCTACTCCAAGGAGTACGTTTAAATGGAAATGTAATTCCTACTGAATAGTAGGCGGTTTCAGACACAGCCAATGACTCACCAGGGCAACTAACAGGGGTAACCCTTACCATAAACATGGGTGTGGCACCAGTGGACTACAGAAAGGAGTAACAGACAAAACAAAACACGATCAGACAGACACATACTGGGCTGGGACTGCAACAATTAGAAATGAGTCATTAAAAACTATTATGCTTAGAAATGTGTTGAAAAAAACAGAAATTGGGTAAAATATATTATAATATATACACACAAAATAAATATGTACAGTACACATATAGGTATTACGTAAACACGCTTTTATTTTTGATGCAATTATACACCATTAATCTTTTGACAGCTCTAATATTACTTTTTTCCCCACCACTGCTCAAAATGATCACTATTACCAGTCACTTTCTTCTCTAATGTCTGTTCTGTGAAGGTTTCATCTAGTTGAACCTGCCGCAGACAGATGTCAGCTCCGCCGCCGTGTTACACAAGCAGAAAATCACTTTCGATTCAGCATGGTCTTCTGCGGCCAGCGCTAGATCAGCCATATGAGGCTCCTAAATCAATTCCACTTCAAGCCCCGACAACTGACATGCAGTTCAGAAACCTGATACGCTTTTCTATATTAGACGACATCAGGCCAATCAGTCGCAGTAAGTTATGGTCTGATGTCGATTTCGTACCTTGTCTATGCCATATTGCTACCACATGTACAGTTGAAGTCAAAATTATTCACCCTCCTGTGAATCCCTTTTCAAATATTTCCCAAATAACGCTTAACAGATTAAGGATTTTTTCACAGTATTTCCTATAATATGTTTTCTTCTGGAGACAGTCTTGTTTGTTTTATTTCAGCTAGAATAAAAGCAGTTTTTAATTTTTTTAAAACATTTTAAGGTTACATTATTAGACCCTTTGAGCAGTATACAGTGGGTACGGAAAGTATTCAGACCTCCCTTTTTTCACTCTTTGTTTTATTGCAGCCATTTGCTTAAATCATCTAGGTTCATTATTTCCTCATTAATGTTCACGCAGCACCCCATGTTGACAGAATTGTTGACATTTTTGCAGATTTATTAAAAAAGAAAAACTAAAATATCACATCTAAGTATTTAGACTTTGCTCAGTGTTTAGTAGAAGCAATCTTTTGATCTAATACAGCCATGAGTCTTTTTGGGAAAGATGCAACAAGTTTTTCACACCTGGATTTGGGGATCCTTTGCCATTCCTCCTTGCAGATCCTCTTTAGTTCTATCAGGTTGGATGGTAAACGCTGATGGACACACATCATTTTTAGATGTCTCCAGAGATGCTCAATTGGGTTTAAGTCAGGGCTCTGGCTGGGCCATTCCAAAACAGTCACCGGGTTGTTGTGAAATCACTCCACTATTTTAGCGGTGTGCTTAGGGTCATTGGGTCATCCAAGAAATGGAGAGCACCTGAGTTAAATATACACTACCTGACAAAAGTCTTGTTGCCTATTGTTGTTTTAGTAGCAACAAATAATAACTTGACTTCTAGTTGATCATTTGGTATCAGAAGTGGCTTATATGAAAGGCAAAGGCCTCTAGATTACGCTTATTTTACCAAAGTAAAATATGATCATGCCTTGATTTTTAATGATTTACGACAGTAAGGTCTGACTGTGCTTAGACTACTGTCTTGTCACTGAACAGAAATAATGTCCAGTATAGAATATAAAGTCATGGTGCAGTGGAAACAGAATGAATATTGTGTCTGACTCCATCATGAGCTTGGAGGACTGCATCCATACATCTCTGCAATGACTCAAATCACTGATTAATAAAGTCATCCGGAATGGCAAAGAAAGCGTTCTTGCAGGACTCCCAGAGTTCATCAAGATCCTTTGGATTCATCTTCAATGCCTCCTCTATCTTACCCCAGACATGCTCAATAATGTTCATGTCTGGTGACTGAGCTGGCCGATCCTGGAGCACCTTGACCTTCTTTAGTTCCAGGAACTTTGATGTGGAGGCTGAAGTATGAGGAGCGCTATCCTGCTGAAGAATTTGCCCTCTCCTGTGGTTTGTAATGTAATGGGCAGCACAAATGTCCTGATACCTCAGGCTGTTAATGTTGCCATCCACTCTGCAGATCTCTCGCACACTCTCATACTGAATGTAACCCCAAACCATGATTTTTCCTTTTACCAAACTTGACTGATATCTATGAGAATCTTCGGTCCATTTGGGTTCCAATAGGTCTTCTGCAGTATTTGTAATGATTGGGATGTTGTTCAACAGATGATTCATCAGAAATATTGACCTTCTGCCACTTTTCCAAATGATCAACTAGAAGTCAAGTTATTATTTGTGGCTCTTACAACTGGGATCGATGACAAGACTTTTGTCAGGTAGTGTATGAGTGCCACAGCAAAGGGTCTTAATACTTATAGGACCATGTGATATATCAGTTTTCTTTTGTAATACATCTGCAATATTGTCTACAATAACTATTCTGTCAATTTGGGCTGCTGTGTGTACATTAATGAAGAAATAAATGAACTTAAATGATTTTAGCAAATGGCTGATATATAACAAGGAGTGAAACATTTAATGAGGTCTGAATACTTTCCATAACCACTATATATATATATATATATATATATATATATATATATATATATATATATATATATATATATATATATATATATATATAATTCTCTATTTAACCAGATAAAAAGCCACTGAGATCAAGATCTCATTTACAAGGGTGACCTGGCCAAGAGGTCCGCAACACACAACTTATGAAATAATAATAATAATAAATAAATAAAAAGTTAAAAGAATAATAAATAATAAGTTAAAAAGTTAAGATAATATAATAATACAGTTTAGTTGTTCAGCTATACCACATTACAATATGTTAAAAACACATACATTGAGAAATGAACTGTAGTTGTTTGTTAAAAAGGACAGAGTGAAAAGATTTCATTGGGATGAGCTCAGATATTTCCAGTAGTAATTAATAGTACTGTCATCATAGCAAAGATAAACAAATCAGTAATTAGAAAGGAGTTATTAAAACTATTATGTTTAGTAATGTGTTGCAAAAAAAATCTCTCCGTTAAACAGAAATTGGGGGAAAAATAAACACGGAGGCTAATAGCTCTGATATTTATCAGATATCAGATATCTATAAGTCTAAAATGTGAAAAACACCTCAACATTGTATCTGAAAATGTTACATAACGTAATTGCAGCATAAATCTCCACCCATTTGCTCAAAAACAGAAGGAGATGGAGCTTAAAAACAGCAAGATGGGTGCAAGTTTTGGAGAAGCTCCAGCTGGCCGGTGCTGGGAAATCGAGCAAACAATGCAGGAAGCGAAAAAATGAGCAGAGAGAAAAGAAAGGGAGATGAACCATCTGTGCGCGGTGATGACCTCGCGCTCCAAACACGCCGGGGATCAGCGAGGAAATGCTGCTTCTCATTAAGAGCATTTACATGCACAATAAAACCATCACAACTTGTCAACAACACAAGAGGTCCTGTTAATACCCTGCTTTTACCGTATGACGTTTTCAAACCGACAGAGGTTTCCCAGATTTTGACATCAAGTCATTGTGCCTGTTTTTGTTTTTGAAGTTGCTAATTGTACAAAAACCTGTTTAAGCTCCATTCGCAGATAAAAGAAATGAAGATCCTTTGTTTAAATCTTTTGTGGTCAAAGCATAAAAGCTTATCATGTCATATTTTTTTTTACAGCGCAGTTTGACCATTTGTGTGTATCCACATACATAGAACATGCTTTTGAAGAGTTTAGATGCAAATCCTCTAACTGCTGTTCAAAATTTTCTGGTAAAATGTGCATTTTTATTATTGTTATTTCACCATATATACAATGAAAACAACAACAACAACAACAAAAACAACAACAACTGTTTTCGCTATAAAATTGAAATAATTAAACTTACTCCTTGACAAACGTGCCTGTAAAAAAAAAGCTAATTTTATAGAAACATTTCAGACAGCAATCTTAAAAAACATTTACAGGAGTGTAAATGTACAAAGTAAATGACAAAATATACAAACGTTATGTTACTTTAAATTAATTCCATCAGTTAATCAGCTTTCAACTTTTTTCTCTTCAAATTTTAATGTAATATTAATCAGTTTGACTGATTTAAGATGATGACTAGGAAAAAGATTTGATTTAATTCAACTAAAAATCAAGGCAGGACGATGTTTTTTTTTTTTCATATACTGCATTTATGCTTTTGATGTTGAAAAGTTAGACTTTTTAAGCGACACATTGTCTGTATTTGTGTAGTAAATGAAAAGAGCTGACAATAAACTCCCAGTACTTTGTTGTTTTAAAGACTTTATTCTTTATATAATCTTTTTTTTATAAAATCAAGCTGCTAAAATGTCAATAAAAGTGACTTAGTTAAACTGACTTTATAATTCAACAGAGTAGAGATAATGGTCCAATAATAAGTCATAACCTCAAATAAATGGAGTATCATGAAATACTCCCAGATTTTGACATCAAGTCATTGTGCCTGTTTTTGTTTTTGAAGTTGCTAATTGTACAAAAACCAGTTTAAGCTCCATTCGCAGATAAAAGAAATGAAGATCCTTTGTTTAAATCTTTTGTGGTCAAAGCACAAAAGCTCATGTTTTTTTTTTTCTTGCAATGCATGATTAAATCAACACAATCTCACGGCAATTTGTGATTTAGTGGCTAATTCGTATAAATTCGTACGGTATAATTCGTAAAATTTAGTACGATTTGCTCATCCCCCAATGGCGGTTGGGTTTAGGGGTGGGGTTAGGTGCCACGCCTCTTTTTTAAAAATCTTACAATTTCGTACAACTGAATTCGTACGAATTAGCCACTAAACTGACAAAACGTAAAATACTTAAGTTTTCTCGTGAGATCAGGCTGGATTAAACACAACATAAAAAAATATGTTATCTGTTTAATAGTAAATATCCTTGCTATATACTGTGAATAATCCTAAATTTACTTTTCCTCAATTCAGGCAAATGGATGTGTATTTTTTTTTACATTCTTTACATCCATATATTAAATACATACATTATTACATTCTTTACATACATCATTACATTCTTTTTCTCATCAGTTATGCACACAGAATGTGTTTGTGAAAAGATTTGTGATGAGCATGGTTTCCTCATATGACTTACTCATTACCTGCTTTTAATGGTGCTTTTTTCTGTGTTTTACAAAAGGTACAATAAAGATGCTTCAAAACCATATAGAACACTTCAAAATGTTGTTGTTTTAACATTGTGTAAATCAATGAGATACAGTATTTTACTGTAGATTTATAAATATTTTCAAGATATTTTAATAGTAAAATTCTGACAAACACAGCTGCTATTTTTTGCCATCAATTTTATGCTTGGTTAGCATGTGCACTGAGCACATACAGTGCTGTTTTAATGCAAAACATTATAACAAATCAGTACTGTTTCTTAATATCACAAATTCAATCCATGTTCAAATAAAACTGAACTAAACAATATAGCGCACACACAATCCAATAAACACAAGATGCTTTTAGACATCCAAAACATGCATGATATTGTTATTGGGCACATCAAAACACTGAATTATTTATCACTGAAACTTTTTAATACCTTACAGTTACTGGCATCAATCTGCACCTGGTGCTAATTTTCATAATTACTTCACAAACTTTCCAGTTGTTTCTGACTTTGCAAGATTTGCAGTTTGTCTAGATGAAGCCAAATGAGATGAAGCTTTCATTCACAGCAAGAGAAAGTTGCTCGTTCCATGATCTCTGACTTCATGAATTTCTTGAACATTGCATCTCTACAGTCAGTCTCAGTAACTCATTAAAATCCCCAAAGGCAGGTCGTCCATTAAAGATGAATGTAAGAGAGCACTGGACGAGTCTCCAAAAACACTGTGGCTGGATTTGATCATAGTTCAGCTGAACAGGATAATGATGAGTCTCAAAATCCCTGCTCTACCAAAAACAAAACCAAGGTACCAAACCATGATTTTTGTGTACATATCCAGAAGTGCTTTTTACTGCAAATGAGCTCGTACAGTACACGTCATCTATATCTGCTTCTTGAAGTAAATGTGAAATGTTGATAACTTTCACTGTTTTTGGAGTGAAACAGGACATTAAAAAGGCACTGAATTGTGTAAGGCAGCAGAAATTGTTTATGAATGCAGCTCCTTCTGGTTAGAATGCTCTTCAGTCTACGCTGAAAAAAAAAAAAAACTAAATAAAATAAAATAAAAATAAAATAGGGGAGCACAGTGGCTCAGTGGGTAGCACAATCACCTCACAGCAAGAAGGTCACTGGTTCGAGCCTTGGCTGGGTCAGTTGGCATTTCTGTGTGGAGTTTGCATGTTCTCCCCGTGTTCACGTAGGTTTCGTCCAGGTGCTCCGGTTTCCCCCAAAAGTCCAAAAACATGCACTACAGATGAATTGGGTAAGCTAAATTGTCCGTATATGAGCGTAAATGAGTGTGTATGGATGTTTCCCAGTAATGGATTGCAGCTGAAAGGGCATCCACTGCGTAAAACATATACTGGATAAGTTGGCAGTTCATTCCGCTGTGGCGACCCCAGTTTAATAAAAGGACTATGCCAAAAAGAAAATGAATGAATGAATGAAATAAAATAATAAAAATTTTTAATATAAGATAAAATTAAATAAAAAAATTATAAATAAAAATTTAAATTTAAAATTAAAATTAAATATAAAATAAAATATTTTTTATTAAAAGTATATTAATATAAGAAATAAAAATAAAACAAAATAAAATATAAAATATAAAAAAAAATTTAAAAAATTTTATAATTTTTTTCAATAAAAATTAAAACAAAATAAAAATTTAATAAAATATAAAAAATAAAAATAAAACAAAAATAAAATAAAATAAAAATAAAATAAATAAATTAAGTTAGCATAAAAAAAAATATATATATATAAAATGTAATAAAAAATAAAATGAAATAAAACAAAAGAAATACAAAAAGAAAACTAAACTAAACTAAACAATAAAATAAAATAAAATAAAATAAAATAAAATAAAATAAAATAAAATAAAATAAAATAAAAAAATGTAATAAAATCTGGAAACCTGTAACCATAGACTAATGTATGGCAAAAACAAATACTACGGATGTTAATGGTTACATGTTTTTAGCTTTCTTTTAACTTTATTATTTTGTGTTCAACAGAAGAAACTCCATAAGGTTTGGAACCACTTGAGGGCAAGTAAATAGTGAATAAATTTTGTTTCATTTTGTTTAAACTATCCCTTTAAATGATGTAAAAATGTCATGTCGGATGACTAAAAATATTGCAATGTAATAGAAGTGTTGATGCTAGTTTCTCCTGTATACAACAATTACAAGAAAGGGCCAAGATTTAAACACAGTAAATGATAAGAAATGTCTTATACTGTAAAACAATAATTAAAAAGGTTAAAAATGAAGCCATCAAAACCAAAATGTCTTACCAACTTTTAAAAAGCAAATAGAGTGAATTTTGATTTAATCTCTGCTAATGAAACTGCTAAACCAGAGATCCATTACAATCAGCAAATCTGTCTAAATATGAAGCGCACACACTCAAGTTAATGGCTATTGTGGTTTATGTTTTCCATACAGGGACTTTTAAAACTGAATTAACCAGCATGAAAGCTCCACTTCTACGACTTCAAGATGTTTTGAGTGAAAAACACTGTGTTGTTTTCCTAAATTGCTGTAAAGGCAACTTCACAAACGTTCTCTGACACATTAAGTGCCCTAAAGCGCTTCCCCTTTGGTTCTGCTGCACATAATTCTTGCTCAAACGTCCAAATTGCGTTTGTTCCTGAAAGAAGTGGAACCTCAAAAACTCCAGGATGTGGAGATATTCAGACTCATCTTAAATCAGCCTGACAGACGCAAGACGTTTCCTGACAAATGCAATGCAAACATGTCAGGCTGTGAGTCTCTGAACCCCCCGCGGTGCACTTCTCTTGCTCTTTATGAGACTGTCTCCTCTCGTTCATGCAAACACTGGGCTTAACACAGATCGGAGAATCGTCCTGCCGTGACTGTGGGAAAGGAGCTGACAGCTGATGTGAAACCGCCCTCAGAGACGCCGCTCCACGTCTGACTGACACCACTGACGGGAATCAATGATTAAGGATTGCATAGCCATTTATGGAGTGACAAGAAACGGTAAATATCTACACAAGTGGTTGCAAACAATTTATTTGGGCTGAATTTAAACAAAAAAATCAAGCTGAAGATTACTAAATTGAATTTGTTTGTTTAAATTCAGCCCATATATGTTGTTTGCAATAATTTCATTCATTCATTCATTTTCTACCGCTTATCCAGGACCAGGTCTCGGGGGCAGCAGTCTCAAGAGAGAATCCCAGACCTCCCTCTCCCCAGATACTTCCTCCAGCTCATCCTGGGGGATCGCGAGGTGTTCCCAGGTCAGCCGAGAGACATAGTCCCTCCAGTGTGTCCTGGGTCCTCCCCGAGGCCTCCTCCCGGGGTACATGCCTGGAATTCCTCTCTAGGTAAGAGGAATCCGAAACAGATGCCCGAGCCACCTCAGCTGAGGTGTGGATGTGGAGGAGCAGTGATTCTACTCTTAGCTCTAAAACATAGAGGACCGTGACATCACCCAGTATGGTGCATACAGGCCCCACCCCGAAGCCATGCCTGGGGTTGGGGCCTGTATGCGAGCACCTGGGGCCTCATGTATTAACGCTGTGTACGCACAAAAACTTTGCGTACGTCAGATTTCACGCTCACGCTTGGATTTACTAACAATAAAATGAACGTGAGAATGTGTGTTGGTCCACGCCAACTTCATGTCTGGCGTACGTGCTTTTCTTGTGTGTGTTTGTTTTATTTTCATTGGCGACTCCTAGAGGCAATTGTGTTAAATTGCACACTACAAAGTATCTTTGAGCAGTGCAATGGCAGCTGTATGGGCCTGGATCATCCGCATGTCTAGCAGTTGACCAGCCAAACATTAAAGCGCAATTTGCATCGATCGCCGGTTTTCCTAATGTAATCGGAGCGATCGACTGCACGCACACTGCTATAAAGCCGCCATCTGAAGATGAATTTGCATACGTGAATCAGAAACATTTCCATTCAATAAATGTGCAAATAATATGTGATGCTCAACACAATACACACACTTATTATTGATTCCTACTTGTCTTCCTCGTGATGAAGAGTAGGCAAAATCTGATATGTAGTGGGGGAAAAACTAAGACTGAGTTCATCAGATGCTGAATTCGAATCGGGTTCATGATCAATCATGTCAAAACATGTTGCCATGCGCTTTACGAGCTACGCCACTCACACTGCTGTTTGCAGCTCTTATCAATCATTTAGTTATGTTGTCTCTGTCAATCAAACGGTGATGGGCGGCAATCACTCAACTAGCTCATTCCAACGAGGTGCGCTATTTGCACTTAGCCTAAATAGACACTACAAATTTTACACCTTTACATCAGACCATTTCTTTTTTAATTCACTCACAGTGCGATGTTCAGACCCCACTGCGTTAACCGCGTCAGCTAGACTCTCGCACTCTTTTTTTTTCTTTTGTTATTAATTCTGGAAGACAAACTTGCAAATAACACCATTTTTCTCCGGTCTACCTCCAAAAGGAGCACCTCCAATTCACATTCTGTTCAAAGTTTCTCTTCTTGCTTGCTTTTTCCATTGCTTTTTCATTTGGTTTTGCCAAAGTAGAGTCATTACTATATTTATTAGGGCGAGGAGGCAGGGAGGGGTTTTGCGCTCGTGCATGTGCGCTCAGTTTTACTTTAATTCGGATGTACAAAGAGAATATGTGTGGGATTCAGCGTACGCAGTGTTTTATACAACTGAATTTTTTACTGCGTACGCACATTTATAGCTTTGTGCGTACGCAATGTTTTAGTACGAATTCAACGCAAGTCTTCGTACATGAGGCCCCTGGTGGCTGAGTTTTATCCCACAGAACCCACCCGGGCTCAGCCCGAAGGAGCAACATGGGACCATCCTCCTGCAGGTTCTCCACTTGCAGGGCGAGCCATAAGGGGCCGGTGCATTGTGGAACGGGTGGTGGTTGAAGGTTAGGACCATGACAACCTGATTGTCAGGCACAGACACTTGCAACAATTTAGCAAAAATACTTTTTTTCAGTGTATTTGCTCTGTACACTCAAAAAAATCAAGTTTGTTGTTTGTTCAAACTAATTTAAAATGATTCTTAAAATGACAATTCTTGATATTTTTTAATCCACTTAAATTTGTAAAAAAGTAGTTAAATTAACTTTGTTCCTTCTTGTTGTCCAAACACAAATAGATTGTGTGGAACCCAACATTTTTACAGTGTAATATGATCTGTATCACAGCTATGTGGTACATTGCTGTATTTTGAAGTTGCATAGTGTGGCGAGTATGGCGAGTATACTGATGCAACGTCGCCATGGTCCCAAATTCACCCAGCTGCCTTCTCATCACGGTGGATCAACCACAGCTGGGAATCATCAAGGGACACAGATATAAGCAGCGCCCAAACAACCAACTGTGAGCTTCATTTCCCCTTTGACTCCAGCGCTACCTCTATGTCTCTCTTTCTATCCCAGCGGATTCGAGCAGCTGACCTGTTGCAACACCGCACAACCCAGCACGACCTCACTCTCTCTCCCTGGATCACCAGCACACTTCCCGGCAAAAAGAGCACCTTGACACTCCATCTACACTACACACTTGTTTATAAATAAATCACCCTCCGGGGAAAAGTCTGTGACACAACCCATGGCGTGAGTGTTTTTCCTCTAACTCGTATGTAGATATACATTCATACATTCAACAAGTTTTTCAGCTGAGACCTGGTGGGGGGAAAATAGTGGGTCGTAATGACAGCTACACTGCGATCTCCACAGAAACACAGCACATTCATTCATTTTTTTCCTCTTTTCTGGGGCCAGGTCGCGGGAGTAGCAGTCTCAGGAGAGAATCCTAGACTTCCCTCTCCCCAGATTCTTCCTACAGCTCCTCCAGGAGGATCCCGAGGCGTTCCCAGGACAGCCTAGAGGCATACTCCCCCTCCAGCGTGTCCTGGGTCCTCCCCGAGGCCTCCTCCCGGTGGGACATGCCTGGAATACATCCCTAGGTAGGCATCCATGAGGCATCTGAAACAGATGCCCGAGCCACCTCAGCTAATTTCTCTCGATGTGGAGGAGCAGCGGCTCTACTCCGAGCTCCTCCTGGGCAGAGATGTATAGTAACGAAGTAGAACTACTTCACTACTGTACTTAAGTACTTAAAGGCAGTATCTGTACTTTACTGGAGTATTGTTTTTTTCTCCTACTTCCACTTTTACTTAAGTACATATTTTCGATGAGTTTAATACTTTTACTCCGATAGATTTTTTATGAGCTGCATCGTTACTCGTTACTAGAGGTGTCAAAATGGTCGATACCGGTTCAGTAATAGATCATAACGGGTTATTACGTACTGACGTCATTTATCTCCTATGTGTGGTGTCGCAATACTATGGCGAAGGACGGAGGCGCGAGGGCGAGTGAAGGCGGCACAGCACACGAGCCGCTATTTTACTACTACAGAGAAATGTTGTGAGACTCCATCTCTGCCTCTCTCACTTTGGACATTTGACCCGCTGGCCTGTTTGTGAGGTAACTTTTGATCTCTTCTTGGCTGTTAAAGCGATACTTGTGGATCCAGACCTGGGCGTGTATGTGGTGCAAGTTTTCTCCACTGTGTCTATTATAGATTACCTGTGATAACCGCGTATTATACATACATAGACTGTAACCGCGGCTGTTCTTCCCACCATCAGTGAACAACGCTTTCATTTCTAAAGCCGATAGCAGCCCTTTCTGTTGAGAAGGTGAAGACAATAACCAATCAAAGGGGTGTAAGACCTCGCCTGTCAGCGTTTAAAAAGCAGGCGGGAGAATATTTACATTAGTTTATTTGCTATAAATGCTCATGCTGTCTTCTGTGCATGAGTTTTGTTTGATACATTTAGAAAGAGTGTTTTCTTTGAGCGGGTCAAATTAAGGGTACAGTTCATATATCTTACTGCTGTATTAAAGGACACAATTGTATTACAAGTAACCATTTAACTGTCACACCAAGAAAAAAAACAATAGAATTTTTTTTAATTTTATTTTTTATTTATTGCATTTCTTAACTCCTAATGTCGCTAGTTAACACAATCAATACATTTTCCCCCAACACATCCCATAATTTCTAAAATATCAGCCTCTACCAAATGGTTGAGATGTTGGTTTATGGTAAAAGTACCAGAATGAATAAAAATACTATAAAAATATGAAGTTTAAGACCAATTTAATTAAAACATAATCAAAATGAAACAATTTTTGAATACTAAATCATAGCCATAAGCCATAAAATATTTCAGATTTTCATTTAACACAGTAAAATACACGTTTTCTTTTTTTACAATAAAATCAAAATCAAGTGAATTAGAACGTTCGTTTACAGCGTTTACAACCAGTAATTTGTGCTCCGAAAATGGGTTTCAATAGCGTTTTGAGTGGATTATGGACTGTTTTTGTGACACACAACTTTAAAAGGTGTGTGTTAAAGCTGTTATAATCTGTCAGATGTTTGGTTCAAGCGTGAGAGAAAAACAGTATTGTAAGTCATGTTTCTTTTCGTTCTGCTTAATGACGTGCCCCCAAAAAAGAGATTTAAAATAAACAAAACAATATGATGTCTTTTGACTGCATTCTTTAATAACTACATTACACAATACTTGTACTTTTACTTTCAGTACTTGAGTAGTAAATTTTGAAATAAACTACTTGCAATACTTAAGTACAAAAAATGTTGAATCTTTTAGTACTTCCACTTAAGTATGGTGCTTAAAGAGCACTTTTACTTCTACTCAAGTCACTTTTTGATAGAGTACTTGTACTTTTACTTAAGTCTGGGTCTCTAGTACTTTATACATCTCTGCTCCTGGGTGACAGAGCTCCTCACCCTATCTATAAGGGTGCGCACTGCCACCCTACAAAGGAAACTAATTTCGGCCGCTTGTATCCAAGATCTTGTTCTTTCGGTCATGACCCAAAGCTCTTGAACATTAGGTGAGAGTAGGAACGTAAATTAACCGGTAAATCGAGAGCTTTGCCTTTTGGCTCAGCTCCTTCTTTACCACAGCGGACCGATACATCAACCGCATTACTGCTGCCGCTGCTCTGATCCACCTGAAACGTAGCACAATTCGGTCATATTTGTTTCAAGCTACAAATATTTGGATCCCATATCAACAGAACAAAACATGGATATGATCACAAACCTTAAATTGTGGGCTCTTATTATCCATACACTGTACTCCAAGTCGTTTTTTTGTCATTTAAAACATGTCTCATGTCTCTGTCAGAGCTCCAATTTGGCTGATGTTTACATCTATCTTGTGGATATTCCTCAGCGATTAAGTCAATGTGACAACGTTATAGTGCAGAAGTGTTTGCCTTTTTGATGATTAGATATTGATTTCTTTTGCTTAGATTAATTATTAATTTAATTAATGAATTTATTAATTATAAAAAGCACACAAAGGTACTAACAGTTATAGGTTCCACAGATTTTTGTGGGTCAAATATGCTAGCATTCAGCACAAATCCATCATTTTCACCTTTTGGCTGTTCTCTCTATAAGGGAATTGTGTAGAAGGGCATGTTTCAACTCGTTATTAATGCTATATCTTATATTGCACAACAATTATCCATTACATGCCCGTAACTTGGCGGTCAGTGGGAGATGTTTTGCTCACCAGGGGGCATATCTGCCAACACTCCCGTTTTTTCCAGGAGTCTCCCGAATTTCAGCCCCATCTCCCACCACCCTCCCGTTTTGTTATTTCTCCCAGAAAACTCCTGTAATTTCACCTCCCCCCCTCCCCTGCAGGTCCTCAGCTTTTTGGTACAGTCTGTAACACCCCCGGGTCGCCGACTTTGGTATACTATCTGATCGAAGCGGTCGCCCGAAACTCAGAGCATAGTACAGTTATGTACCTTGTTCTTAGCTGTGTTATTAGACACCTCACCCTCGACGCTAAGCCACCTCCCTCTCGCCCAATCCCTTCACCCCCCGGTCTCCTGGATTTTCAGAGACAAATTTTATCAGGTATGCCAGGGGGGGACATAATATGTGACGTCATGTAAAAACACGTGTATGTATATATGTATATATATACAGTATGTGTGTGTATGTATGTATATATATATATATATATATATATATATATATATATATATATATATATATATATAGATAGATAGATAGATAGATAGATAGATAGATAGATAGATAGATAGATAGATAGATAGATAGATAGATAGATAGATAGATAGATAGATAGATAGATAGATAGATAGATAGATAGATAGATAGATAGATAGATAGATAGATAGATAGATAGATAGATAGATACATACATACAGTAGATAGATAGATTGGATTTAGATGATTTCAAGCAAAACTATTTGTTGGTGTACTACGTGCCTAAAGCATTCACTCAATGTCATTAGCTGACATCTGAACTCTTCATATATTGTAACCACCATTGACTCCCATAGTATTTGTTTTTCCAATTATGGAAGTCAGTGATTACAGGTTCTTCAAAATGTTTTCATTTGTATTCAAAAGAAGAAAGTACCTCGAAGATTTAGAACCCTTTGAGGAAGAGTAATTAGTGAATAAATGTAAATTTTTGATTGAACTATGCCTTTAAGAGAAATGCAAGTTTATTTATTTATTTATTTATTTATTTATTTATTTATTTATCTTAGAATTCAGAATGTCTTGATTCATTCACAAATAGTTAAATTATTACACATATTCCTCATATCATTCTAAACCTTTCTTCTGTGAAGCTACGATTTCTTTTGTCCTTGTAATGAAAGTCTATGGAGTGTGATGCATACATAATGTAAACATTTCCATTCTGTATCATTAACATAACCATATGTCAAAAAGAGAGAATTACATTAAAATCATTACACGTATAAATAATTGTGATTCATTCTAATACTACTTAATCAACACAAAATGATACCAGTTTTTCAGGATTTT
>NC_079450.1:6465948-6543448 GCF_903798145.1 Danio aesculapii | reverse complement strand
TAACGAAATGAAATGACGCAGGGAAAATGTATTGAACACATGAAGGAAGGAAGGTGCAGAAAGACATGGAAAGCTCAGACAGCAGCTGAAATCTTTCAGTAGTCCTTCAGCAATCCTCTACCCTTTCTCTGTGTTAATTAATATTAGTCCAACATCCACATTAGCAGGATGATGAAGATGAAACCAGGGTGGACATTTGCATGTGACTACATTCTCCATATGAGAGGTGTCTTTAAGCTGCCATAACCAAAAAAGCCTTTCATATATAGTATTGTGTGTGAGTGTGTGCAATCAAATGGATTGTTAGCTGCACAATGAAACCAACACATAATAATTTTATGCAAGTATTTTAAAATAATACCTTTTCATGCTAAAATCAGGCATATATTTAGTGCTAAATAAAAAAATGGCATTCTTTAAAGCATCTTCAGTGATACATTTGCATTTCTTTTGTTAGCTCATTCAAAGTTAAGGTTAATTTTAATTCATTAATAAAGAGATGTTTGTTTCCAGAATTAAACTACAGTATTTCGGTTGCACTGTAGGTCATCGATTCAAGAGTCATCAATTAATTATTTCCAAAATTATGCAATGGTATAAAAGAATCGCTTGAAATGAATCGATTTGAAGAAATGTTTGTGTCTGACTTCTAATCATTACCAGAAAGCAACAATCAAATGAATTAGTTCTTTAAAACTTAAAAAGCCTCTTAAAGAGGAGTTGATTTCTCTTAAATCAATTTCAAACTTTGTAATCGACTCCTGATTCTCAACGACTCTGAATCGATTCTTTTTTCCCGTAGCTCTACAGTGTGTCTCTCGGTGGAAGTGGAGTCATAAACCGAGAGACCCAGATAACATCCAAACAAATCTGAGCCAAACAGATTAAATATTGAACTGCTTATCAGACTTATTGCACACGTAATGATGAGTTATGGCATGTGCCAGAAGGCTGCGGCGAAAGAGAATTGAAATTAAATGAGATATATAAATATAAATCACAGCTCTTAAAGTGGAACATTAGGAGAAGCCTTTTGGAACGAAACAATGTCTGGGGCGACCATGCTGTTCCAGGGACAGTTTTATTCTTTACTCTTGTCTAGTGCATCTTTAATGCTGAGAGAAACGCCACATGGGAGATTCACATTGGAATGATTTTAGGATAAAATGGAGTAGATTGCACGTCTTTGACTTGTAGATGTGTCTCCAAAATCAAATTTGAAGAACCACAATTACTAAAGCTGAAATAATCAAATTATATTTTTATTTTTGATTTAATAAATAAAAAAATATCTTATTAGCACTGAAATAATTAAATACATATTAAGCACCATTAATTCATTGAGCTATTATTAAATTTTACAGTTAATAAAGCTGAAAGAGTAAATTAGAAAATTGCCAGAAAATTGAAATTACACTGCAAAAAAAAATTCCTTTTCTATTTCAAGCTAAATCAAAAGAAATTTTAGTCAAACTGACTAAAAATATGAAGTTAAACTTTGTCTGACAAATTGCTTTGTTGTCAAAACCTGATTAACCGATTAATATTAGTTCAAATAACAGTAAAACATTTGTTTTCATGACTTTTTGCCATATCATTTTTTGAATAATACAATTATTACAACTACGATAAAAAACATGGACATTAAAAATGAAAACACAACTAATACAGATGACAAAATATCAATAAATTCGACTAAATTAAAGATGAAAACAAAAATATTATTGTCTATTAAAATCTTTGTTGTCGAATTTTAGTCAAACTGACTAAAAATATGAAGTTAAACTTTGTCTGACAAATTGCTTCGTTGTCGAAACCTGATTAATCGATTAATATTAGTTCAAATAACATTAAAACAGGAGAGGGCAGATTCTTCAGCAGGATAGCGCTCCTTCTCATACTTCAGCCTCCACATCAAAGTTCCTGAAAGCAAAGAAGGTCAAAGTGCTCTAGGATTGGCCAGCCCAGTAACCAGACATGAACATTGTTGAGCATGTCTGGGGTAAGATGAAAGAGGAGGCATTGAAGATGAATCCAAAGAATCCTGATGAACTCTGGGAGTCCTGCAAGACCGCTTTCTTTGCCATTCCAGATGACTTTATTAATAAGTGATTTGAGTCATTGCAGAGATGTATGGATGCAGTCCTCCAAGCTCATGATGGAGTCATACACAATACTCATTCTGTCTCCACTGCACCATGACTTTATATTCTATACTGGACATTATTTCGGTTAAATGACAAGACTTTTGTCTAAGCAAAGCCAGATGTTACTGTATTAATTAAATAATTAAAAACCAAGGCATGATCATATTTTATTTGGGTTAAATAAGCGTAATCTAGAGGCCTTTGCCTTTCATATAAGCCACTTCTGATACCAAATGATCAGCTAGAAGTCAAGTTATTATTTATTGTTCCTAAAACTTGGATAGGCGACAAGGCTTTTGTAATTTAGTGTACACTTTTATCTATAAATGTATTTGTTTTTACAAATGCTGCCACCTTTTGGGTTCATTTGAGCTCTTGAGGAACCTACAGGTGACGTCACGGACACTACTGTACATCCATACTTTTAAAAGTCTTTGAAAATTTGTTATCACAGTAAATTAAAAGTGTGCAGCAACGTTTGGTTAACGTTGACTTTAAATGACACAAAACTGCATAATAGTATTTTGAAATGCAAGCCAAAGGTAACAGTGACTCAAATCGAATTCAAATAGTTGAAAGGCACACAGACAGTGTGAAGGCGAGCGGGAAAAGAGCAGAGCTGCAGGATAAAGAGCACAGACTCTCGAGCTGAGAAAAACCCTCAGTGACAGATGAGCGCAGAGAGCAGGGGCTGATGGGTAAATGGCCATCACAGCGCAAGCTTCTATTGAGGTGTTTGAGCACAATCTCTGCCCACACACAGACACAAAGAAGAGCATCATGAATTGAGCGGGTACAACACACACACCTGCTGCTGCAGCTAAGCCTTTCATTAGAGCGAGCGCACACACACACACACACACACACACACACACGCCTCTGCATGACTGCGATAGAGAGATCTTCATATTCACTGGTGAATCTCACTTTCCTAATGAAGCTTCACCACCTGCCTTCTGAAACTCCAGTGTACTACACATTAAGGATGTTAAATGAGACGCACACTCTTGTACTATTTATTCATTTATTTATTTTTTTGAAAACTGTCATTGAGCAAAAACATGTTAAATTGATGAAGAGATAATAACAAGATAACAAGAGATTTCTATTTAAAATATATTTTGCTCTTGTCAAAGAACCCAGCAGAAATGTTACCATTACTGCTCAGAATTCATTCATTCATTCATTCTTTTCAGCTTAGTCCCTTTATTAATCCAGGGTTGCCACAGAGGAATGAACTGTCAACTTATCCAGCATATGTTTTATGTAGCGGATGCCCTTCCAGCTGCAACCCATCTCTGGGAGGGAAACATCCATACACACTCATTCACTTACATACACAAGTGACAATTTAGCTTACTCAATTCACTTGTACCGCATGTCTGTAGACTGTGGGGGAAACCAGAGCACCTGGAGGAAACCCACGCGAACGCGGGGAGAACATGCAAACTCCACACAGAAATGCCAACTGACCCAACTGAGGCTCGAACCAGCGACCTTCTTTTTGTGAGGCGATAGCACTATCTACTAAGCCACCGCGTTGCCCATTGCTCAGAATAGAGTCACCAACTATATTATTTGAATTAGTTTTTACATGTTCGGTTTTTTTGTTTTGTTTTGAAATTGAACATTTCCTTGCTTATTTATTTTTGATTTGTTTACATCGTTTTCATGTTTAAAGTCCACATGAACTAGAAGCTTTTTGTTCATAATTGTGACAGGAAATGGAATATTAAACAAATTTATTACAACCAGACTCCTCCTCCTCACCATTTTTGTTTGATGTCAAAACTCACAGTTGGAGAGGCGTGGTTGAGTGTTAGCCACGCCCGATACCTCAGACAGACTTGAGACTCTACTGTAACGATCTAGACGCAAAGTCTAAAGCACATAGCGCAATAGCATTAAGAGCGTGTCCGAATCCACTTTTGCTATTTTAAGGACTGTTTTGAGCATAACGAGCATTAAACCGATCAGAGTCTCATCTCCCATTCCCTTTAAGAGTCAGTTGCGTCACGCCATGGTGCATTTGCTATTTACATGGCAGACTTTGTAAGTGGAAAAACTGAATGCTTCACTAGAGAGAAAACAGTTAAACAGACCATTTTCAGTGTGAGGATAAAGAACAAGCCTCATTTGGCCTCTTTACTTTCTCTTTACTTTTACTTTACTCCTTTACTTTCGTGGATGAGGAAACGGTGTTGTACACACTCCACTCAAGACATCCATTAACCTACATATTTAATTTTTTTTTTTTAAGCGCAAATATTTGTTTCAAAACTATTACTAATTTCAGTTCTAATTTCCAGCAAATGAATAAATGAACAATAATAACGAAGTTATATCCAAACACACGTTCTATTCTTATGCTCCATATGGTGATGCAGACGTCTCCAGAACCTGACAGGAGGACAAATCTGAACTTGTTTTTATTAAAACAAATATAAATATGCAAATAAATCAATAATACTACTACTAATAATAACAACAACATTATACAAAGCAAATTGTCATGAATAAACTGAAAAAAAGCACGAAGGCATGGAGGTAGAGGCTTTTAGAGAAAAAAAAAAAATTATAATATTAATAATATTATTAATAATGTAATAATATTATTATAATTAATAATAATCACATTTTAATCCTTTAATTTTTTTCATATATAAATATATTTGTGTTTTGCTGTACATTCTGTGGTTATTAAGCAATGTGTAAGCATTTGGACCTAGGCGCATAACTAACACGCTCTGCGCTGGACTTTAGAGCAGCTTTTAGGTGGTCAATGGCGCTGTCTATTTTAGTTCCTCAAAATAGCAACGCGCTAACAATGCGCCTTAACACACCTTCTTTATAGACCAGCACACCCATGAGTCCACAAAGTGGCGCAAATGAATTTACCATTTAAACAACATTGCACAAAACGTGAAGATTACTGTTGCGTTGGTCTCAAAATAGCAACAAATTGCCTTATTGCGACAGGTGTATGATAGGGCATTCAATCAAAGTTTACAAGGGCAAGCAATTGTTTTCTTCTTTTGTTCTCAATGACACACACAGATGAATTGTTTACCACATAACTAGCAATGTGAGCTAACAAAATCAATATGGTTAGTTATGATTTCATGTGTACTTTAATCATGCACAATAACACTAAAGTTTCCCATTTTAGCAGTCGTTCAACCAGTCAGTGCTGAACAGCTGTGAAACTTGAGGATTTATATAACAGTTGTGCGTCTGACCTCAGTTCAGTACTGCACAGAAGTGGACTCTGCCTCTATTTTCATCATTTCCAGCCTGAGGACCAGGTTTTCTGGAGCTGTTTATGCCTGCGATGCGAAACTCTAGCACACTTGTATCTTCATCTCCATCTGGAGTGGGCTTTTCCTCCCACACGGGTCTCCACACTCCAACAATAGAGCTATGTTTAGATTTACACAACATTAAGCCAACAGAAAGGCCAGATCGCAGACCTTGCAAAGTTTCTCTACGCCTTCAGACTCGCAAAACAATTTCACACAAGACTGAGGGAAATCATTTCAACTAAATTCAATGCCAAGTAAAATGCAAAATAATAATTAAACGAAGTCATTATAATCAAGGCACAATTTTTGCTAAATGAACATGATGGAGAATGTATTAACATATCAATCTATTTTAATGATCAGCCATTTGTATTTATATTTGTATATGTTAAGCTTTAAGAATATTTTATATTTATATTTAAGAATATTTTCATTTAGTTTTAGTCTGAAATGCCAGTTTTAGCTATTTTTTTAAAGGTGCAGTATGTAAGTTTGACACCCAGTGGTTAAACTAGGTATTGCACTCCTGGATCAACACACATTTTCATTAGGCTCCTCCTCTGATGAGTCCACGCAAGCACAGGTTGCCAGATTGACATAAGTGTGCCTGACTATCAAGCCTAAAGGCTGATTTAAGGCTGATTTGAACTGTTTTCTAACTAAAAGCATCACCACACGATAAAAGGAATATTTTCCATACTAAAAGGAGTTTTTGTTCTATTCAACTACTTAAATTTATATATGAGAAACGGCTTCTACTGTATTTCTTGCAGTTGAATAACAGAAAACCGACAAAGATCACCTCAGGTAAACCTCATGTGCTTTATTCAGTGTTAAATGCTAATAATGTGAGTTTGATTTTACATTACATTTATCACCATACAACTGAAAGCAGCAGCAGATAGTTCACCTCAGATCTTGAAAATAAAATAAACCATTTGAAATTGAACTTTAGAACTCAGACTGATTGGAAACCAACATATATCAGTGATTCAGCATCTATATTTAATAAATTTAAAGAGGTTTGATATGTATTAATTAGATTGTAAACCTTACCATTTCGTTGGAGTGCAGAGAGTGCACTATTCTGTTCTTCTGAATGGCTGTGTTTAAACTTCTGTTATGTTTCGTCTCGTCACGTAGCGTGTTGTTAGGAAGCGGAGTTACAATGTAACCTGCTCACCTAATGTTTACGTTTATAATATTTATATTATTTGCTAATTAATAACCACCTCATCTGGAACTCTGATTTTGCACCTCATTTTGAAGGCTGAAGGCACCAGAGATTGCATTTTGGTCACAAATGCATACTTTGAGAGCCTTCATGACTAAATGAATGAAATACGCTGTTTTCCATTAAGGCAACCCGGGGTGCAGAAAGATAATTGGCTAAACTGGCATTGGGCGGGTTAACCCCTTCAGACCCTAATTATGTTCTAAGTTTCAGAAAAATGTAAGAGTATATCTATTTTTTGTCATCAGGTCAGAACAGTTGTACTTCCCGAACATTATGCCAACATAAAATAAAAATAAAAAATCATACATAATTGCTGGAATAAGTTTATCTTCATCTTTCTCATCACTCCACATAATGTCCACATCTGAGATATTTACATCTGCTATATGCTCAATAACTTCAAGATCTGTATATTGTGCATTGTCACGGTCACACAAGGAAGACAAAGATGGATAAATCTTTAGGGGTATTAATTTGTGCAATGCAAAAAATGCTGAGAGATGAAGCAGTTAAGGGGTGTAGCAGAGGGAGAGCGATCTCACACACAGTTTAAATTGTAAG
Source organism: Danio aesculapii (assembly GCF_903798145.1). NCBI lineage: Eukaryota > Metazoa > Chordata > Actinopteri > Cypriniformes > Danionidae > Danio > Danio aesculapii. The sequence goes on along the minus strand of NC_079450.1, from coordinate 6,536,201 downwards.
TATCAGATCTTCAGTAATACACCAACTTAGCTTTAGTCACAGGAGAAGAAGGACATCCACTGTAGAGTACGAGAGGAAGAGGGAGAGCCAATGAGGAGAACCATCTGACTTCAATTCCAGCCGGTGAGTGAATGAATGAGGTGAGTCTTTATAGTGCATGGGTGATTGCGGGTGCAGGTGATCAGTAATCAAATGATTGTTCACAGGAGTGGTGTGTGGTGGATGGTGAGGGAGAGCGGTGATTGGGGCTGCAGGAACCAGCTGAGGGTGTGACTTGCATATGAAATAGTTTCAGCAAAGAATTAGCACATCGATATTACTGGAGATTTAATTTCAGTAACAGATTATGAACCTGTTGGACAGCCTAATGGACAGACGTATTTGAAAAAATCCTGATCTGAAGCTTGCAATGTTACAAAGGATTTTAAACTTTAATTAGTCAGCGCAATCCCTCTATTTTACATACAATCTACGAAATATTGGCTAACATATCAATAAATCTGAATAAAAGCATTGTAAACGTGGCTTACGTGTGTGTCTGGAGTGAATCGATGTCATGCTGCTTTTCACTATAGTAGTTTTTTCTTTTCAAATTACACCATGCCAAGCCTTACCACCATTTAATTGGATGACAATCGTCCACTCATGGACTGCAGGCTTTAAATGAGATTAAATGCTCATGAACCACAAAAAAAAAACATGGTCTGACATGTGATGTCCATTGTAATGGACACAGGGTCCGAAGGGGTTAAATAATCAAAACAAGGACAGACGTTCCAGCATATATCGCACATTTTCAAAGCAGAATATCTGACTTCAGCATTGCTTTTCAGATAAACAAGAATGTTCACTTAGCGTGTTTCTTAAATATCTGGTATTTCTATGCTTTAGAAGAGTCAAAAACTTACACACAGCACCTTTAAGTCTTCTGAATCATTTACTGTTTGTTGACTAGATCTACTCTATATTAAGCCTATCTTTAAGTTCATTTATACTCCTGAAAAACACACTTATATGAACACGAATGCTGTGGTCTGTGGTCAACATTCATTTTCAATGTTTTGAAACACATAATGAATGCGTAATGGAATATTTTCTTTTTGCGTGAACTATTCAAGATTGTAAATCACTAAATTACGATAGAAAATTATGCTACAATTTTGTTTATTATTTGAATGCAAGACAGACCATCTCCAACCACTTATACTATGGTTACCACAGCTAAAGCCTCTGTTCACATGTTGAGTCAAGAAACCCCAGATGTTGAGATGCTGACAGTCATATGTGTGTCCCACGCTGCTATAAACACTATTAGGACACATATATTTCACAAAAAAGTGAAAATTGGTAGTTATTTCGAGCAAATTCGTTCTTCCAGTTTGAAAAGAATTTTTGAAGCTGCGTCGCGCCGATGAGATCCTTGTGTGTATTCCAGCGGGGAGACTGGATGTCTGTACTGGCGAGTACAATGTGACGCGTTTGAATGTGCAGCTTCGAAGACTGTCTTTACCTGTTACTGTGTTCAGATGGCAGAGAGACACCACATTGTGTTGCCAAAACAAATGGAAGAAGAATTGTTTGGAGACATGGGTCATCAGTGGTGTGTTTATAAATGTGCTGCAGCGAAGGTTTTGTTTTTATTTCCCGCTATGAGAGCGCAGCTGGACTTATGTGTCGACTCCAGTGCACATGACAGAATTTGGATTTGCCACTCTTCTTGTTTTAAAAAAAGACATGGTTCCAGTTGGTGTTGATTGTCCTGTCTATACAGATTTGGTAAGTAAGCGATCAGTGGTCTTTGTTTGTTTATTCAGATGGCAAAGTTAGTTTGTATCATCAGCAGTACTCTTTCAGTTTTTAAAGACAGACCTTAGTCAAAATGATTTAGTTACGACGTTTACAGTGCGTTAATATGACTACAATATTATGGACTGAAAGATCCGCTGTAAATGCTGCTCTCCGAGTGTAAACATGTAAATACCACAATCAAACTATTACCGTTATGACGGATTTTCGCCGCATTTTGTGACAGTATAGTCCATACACACATGGCTTTCGGACGCTATCTAACATGTGTGTCTAAGTTACTTAGATTTTTTTTTCTCCCATACGGCGTGGGGTATCAAACATTCTATTAAAACTACACTCCTCCAGCAGTTCCTTGCATCCAATATATCGTTTGTCACAGGGGGCATGCATGAAATGTTCCTGAATGAAAGTGAAAGTGCCAAACTGCAGTTAAAGTCGACAAATCAATAATATGGCAAATAATTGTATTACTGATGTCCATGTAAACATAGTCACCATCTTTCCCCCCGTCTGTGTTTGTTTAGCCTGTGTGAAAATTCAGCCTGATCTTACAAGAAAACGTAAGTATTTTACATTTTGTCAGTTTAGTGGCGAATTCGTAGTTTAGTCGAACGAAATTGTACGATTTTAAAAAGGAGGTGTGGCAACTAACCCCACCCCTAAACCCAACCGTCATTGGGGGATGAGCAAATCGTACGAAAATGTACGAATTAGATCATACGAATTCATACGAATTAGCCACTAAATCAAAAAGTTACGAATTGCCGTGAGATTGTGTTAGAAAAATAGCACGTGCTCGAACTGAAAACTCCCATTTTTATGCAAAACTTTCCCTCCCCCGACACTCCCACCTAAACAGAGCTGGACACACCCACTTTCCTCAAACTACAGTTGTGAAAACACCCCGCTGAGACAGGAGGGGTTTCATGACCCTTTAAGATATTTGTCAGGTTTTTGTCCTAAACTAAACTAGAAAATATAGATAACTGAAATCATTCAGCGTAGTGATATGGAGCTGTAATGCGCTCAAAACCTGCCAGAACTACTTTAGCTGTGCATTCATATATAAAATAACACACCTTAGAATGCTAAACAGCCAATCAGATTCAAGTATTCAACAGCCCTGACGTATACTACCATTTAGGACGAAGAATGATCCAAGCTCTCTCAAGTGTTCCTGATGGAAATGAGCTTAAAGAAAAAACCCTTAACAAGAACCACAACTTCAGAAATGAGTCCATTCATCTCCTGATGGCGATTGGTCTATGCTTACGGAGAAAGATGGATCACGGTGGGAATATCACCATACACACATCACTGAACACAATATAACACACACTACAGATGAGAATGAGTATGAAAACCACTCTCCTGCTTCTCCAAGAGGTTTAGACTAATATATAAGCTGTGGCTAAAAGATGTTTAATCCTTTACATATCGCAAATGAGGACCAAGAGCTTCAAAAAGGACTAAAAAGAATAATAAAAGTGACTGAAGTCATTTAATAGCTCTGTGTGAGGAAAAAGCAACTGAAATCAATATTCGTTGGAAGCCATTGAAAATCTTGCTTGACATCTGTGGTCAACATTCATTTTCACTGTTTTGAAACGCATTATAATGAATGCGTAATGACATTTTTCTTTTTGGATGAACTATTCAATATCGTAAATCACTAAAATATGCTGGAAAATGAAATATTGTTTATTATCTTGATGCAAGACAGACCGTCTCCTGCTGCTTAATCTTCTGCAGTCAGTCAGAAATAAAAGAATTCAGTAATAAATACATTTAAACAAAATAAATAAAAGTAGGTGTCATGGTGGTGCTGTGGGTAGCATGATTTCCTCACAGCAAGAAGATCGCTGGTTCGAGTCCCGGCTGGGTCAGTTGGCATTTCTGTGAGGAGTTTACATGTTCTCCTAGTTTTGGCGTGGGCTTCCCCTATAGTCCAAACACATGAGCTTTAGGTGAATTGAATGAACTAAATTGGCCATAGCATATGTGTGTGTGAAAGAGTGTGAATGGGTGTTTCCAGTGCTTAATTTGTGAATTGCAAGGTCCTGGAACAGATTTGGGTAATGGATCTGGCATGTTATCCGAGGATGTGTTACCTGCACGAAAGTGTAGAGGGAGGGGGGGGGGGTGACAGGGTGTTGAATGGTGGAGGGGTGTTTCGGACTAAGAGCGGTGGGAGGGGGTGTATTGTCGCAGATGAAAGTGAAGAGGGTTGGGTAGTCGCGGAAGAAAGTGAACGTGAACATTGAACGGGGGAGGAAGGCGGTTAAGGCGGTTAGCCCCCTAATTGGTAAAATAGTGCCGGATCAGATTTCAGAGGTGCTGGATCCAGGTCTGAAGTGTTCCGACACAAATTATGCCCTGGGTGTTTCCCAGTGTTCGGTTGCAGCTGAAAGAGCATCCGCTGTGTAAAACATATGCTGCATAAGTTGATGGTGCTTTCTGCTGTGGCAACATCTGATTAATAAAGGGACTAAGCTGAAAAGAAAATAAATGATTGAAGTTGGTGGTTCATTCCGCTGTGGCCACTCCTGATTAATAAAAGGACTAAGCAGAAAAGAAAATGAATGAATGAATAAATAAATAAAAGTAAAATAATACAAATACATTTAAATTAAATATTTTTTAAGTAATTAAAATTAAATAGAAAATAAATGTAAATAAAACTAATGAAATAAATTAAATAATAAAAAATAATTAAAATAAAAATTTTATTAAATATAAAAAATAACTAAAAATATAAAAATAAAATAATTAAAATAAAAATGTAATTAAATATATAAAAATGAAATTAAAAAATTTAAATTAATTAAAATCAAATCCAATAAACTTTTTATTTTATTTAATTGATTAATTTAAATACAATTAATGAAATTAAATGAAAGTTAAATAAATAAAATAAAATTAATTAAAATTAAATATATAAAATAAAATAAACTTAATACAATAAAATAAAACAAATTAAATAATTAAAATAAAATAAAATAAGAAAATTTAATTGAAAACCAAATAAAAATAGATAAAAAAATAAAAATAATAATAATAATAATATATATATATATATATATATATATATATATAAATTTAAATTCTAAATTGATAAAAATAAATTAAATTACAAATAAATGAAAATTAAAAAAATTTAAATAAAATAATAAAAATTAAGTTAAATTAAATTAACTTAAAATTTATTTAAATATAAATAAATCTTGGTTTACATTTTTATTTTAAACTTAAATTTAAAATAAGATGGAGATGGAGTAATAGAGTAAAGTCCAGATGGAGTAAATGCCATCTGTAGTTTTCACAATAAAATAAAAAATAAAACTTTTACTCAAACACAAAAAGACAAAAGCTCATATGCAAAGAAACTCGATCTCTTTAGTTTCCTGAACTTTATAAAGAAAAATCACATTTGTCAATTCCATTTAATGCAGACACTAAAATCTAATCTGACAGCCTATTATAATAATTTTTTTTTTTTTAATTTGCCATTTACATAAATTAAAAGTTACTTTGCAGAGTCTCTGGTTGCTTCCGGAGCAGACAAGTCAAATCAGCGTATCATCCCAGCGCATTAAGTGTGTTTATCTTTCTAAGTGTGTTTGCTTTTCCCTCTGAAAACACGCCAAGAAAGCTTTCTTCCTACGTCTCCAACTTCACTTAACAAACACAATAAAAGCTCAAGATATCCAGGAATCCGGCAGCCAGATTCAGTTGTTTACAAGCTTGCCATTGTTTGATTTAATGAATTATTGAAGATCTACAGCACCTGAGGTGTTTACACCAAGCCTTTTTCATTCCAGCGGAGCCACGGGTAGGATTAGTAATGGATTATCAGGCGAGCATGTAAACGCAAACTCAGAAACTCCATCTGACCCTGAAGGAAATCAAGACGTGGTTGTATATCTTGTTGACTCGCATGTAAAACAGAAATGGGATTGACCACATTACAGCAGAGAATGTTCAGCCGTCCTGCAAAGGCAAGCGTGGCTGTAGGCTACGGTTTCAAGCGGCTCGTCCTCTTTAAACTCCCGTCGACCTCATAAATCTGCCATTTCAAGACTTAAGTGAGGATCTCTGGAGACTCTGGTGTGGCGGATCGGCCTTTCATTACGTGTTACAGGTGTAAAGAGGCTTGCGTGACAGTAGAAATATCTTCAGCAGGCAAACCTGGTGCACACTTTATTGCAAAAACTGTGTGTGTGTGTATGTGTGTATAGGTTTATCTGGTTTACAGGGACAAAGTGACAATGATATGGGTTAGACTTGTACTCTAAGGTGATTTGTGTCCTTGTAATGCACAACTTTATGAGGTCTTTTGACATTCAAAATTTACCCCAGGTTTGCTTTGAGGGTTACGCCTATAGAGTGACCCTGTAAAACAAGTATGTGTGTATGTGTACAAGTTAATTTGGTTTACATGGATATGAGGTTGCATAATGACGTGGGTATGACAGTTATATACTCTATTAAGGTGGTTTGCATCTACTGTAACTTAAAATGCTTAAACATAGTACTTAACAGGGTCAAAATTTACAACAAGTTTGCTGTGGGGGTTGGGTTTAGGAGTTGGGCCATATAATAAGTGGTTTTTACTGTATAAAATATATTACACCTATGGAGTGTCCCTGTAAACCAGGGATCATCAACCCTGTTTCTGGAGAGCTACGTTCCTGCAGAATTTAGCTCCAACCCTGATCAAACCAATCTAAACCAATTAATTAGGACCCGGAGAAGCACTTGATCATTACAGACAGGTGTGTTTGGTCAGGGTTGCACCTGAAATCTGTAGGAAGGTAGCACTCCAGGAACAGGGTTGTGTAACCATACATTCAAGTATATGTGTACAGGTTACTGTGTTTACCTGCATAAAACTTCGCTAGCTGGCCTCCGTTACATGTGTACAGGTTTATGTGGTTTACAGGGACATTAATTTGTATAATGACATGTTGTTGTATACTCCATTATTTGGTTTACAGGGACATGAATTTGTATAATGACATGTTGTTGTATACTCCATTATGTAGTTTACAGGGACATGAATTTGTATATTGACATGTTGTTGTATACTCCATTATTTGGTTTACTGGGACATGAATTTGTATAATGACATGTTGTTGTATACTCCATTAAGTGGTTTACAGGGACATGAATTTGTATAATGACATGTTGTTGTATACTCCATTATGTGGTTTACAGGGACATGAATTTGTATAATGACATGTTGTTGTATACTCCATTATTTGGTTTACAGGGACATGAATTTGTATATTGACATGTTGTTGTATACTCCATTAAGTGGTTTACAGGGACATGAATTTGTATAATGACATGTTGTTGTATATTCCATTATGTGGTTTACTGGGACATGAATTTGTATATTGACATGTTGATGTATACTCCATTATGTGGTTTACAGGGACATGAATTTGTATATTGACATGACAGTTGTTGTATACTCCATTAAGGAGGTATGTGTCTTTGTAAAACAAAATGCTTAAAAAGTCTTTTAGCATTCAACATTTGCCATAGGTTTCCAGTGAGAGGATAGGGCTATATAATAAGTGTTTTTGTACTGTATGAAAATTTATTACACTTATGGAGTGTCCCTGTAAACCATGTATACAAGTATGTGTGTGGGTTGGGTACAGGTTTATGTGGTTTACAGGGACATAATGTTATATTATGACATGGGTTAGACTAGTATTCTAAGGTGGTTTGTGTCCTTGTAATTCAGAACGCTTAAAAATCTTACCTAACAGGATCTTTTGACATTCAAAATTTGTCGCAGGTTTCCTGCGACAGGGTAGGGCTATATAATAAGTGTGTTTTACTGTTTAAAATGTATTACACTTATGGAGTGTCCCTGTAAACCAAGTATACAAGTATGTGTGGGTGGGTAAAGGTTTACGTGGTTTACAGGGACATGAAGTTATATAATGACATGGGTTAGACTAGTATTCTAAGGTGGTTTGTGTCCTTGTAATTCAGAATGCTTCTTAACAGGGTCTTTTGACCCTGCTGTGAGGGTTGGGTTTAGGGGTATGGTCATATAATAAAACGTTTTATTGTATAGAATACATTAAAACAGACTTAGTTCTACTCTAATATGGTGGAATTTGTCCCTGTAATTCAAAACTTAAAAACTTAATAGGGTCTTTTGATATTCAAAATTTGCCGCAGGTTTCCTGTGAGAGGCTATGGGGCCATATAATAAGTGTGTTTTACTGTTTAAAATGTATTACACTTATGGAGTGTCCCTGTAAACCAAGTATACAAGTATGTGTGTGGGTGGGTACAGGTTTACAGGGACATGAAGTTGCGTAATGACATGGGTTTGGCATGTTCTCTGAGGTATGTGTCCTTGTAATTCAGAATGCTTAAAAATCATACTTAATGGCAAGTTTTGACATTTGACGTGAAGGTTGGGTTTAGCTGTAGGGTGATATAATAAATGCTTTTTACTGTATAAAATTGATTACGCCTATGGAGTGTCCCTAAAACACGTATATAAGTATGTGTGTATGGATACAAGCTCAAACTGGTTCAGTTTTTAAGCAAAATGCACCTATCAATACTATATATACAACATGCGATTTCCTTTCCTTGATGAACTGAAACATTACCACATTACCTTTTACATTTTTTTTAAATGGAGATTTATACATCATCTGATAGCTGAATAAAGAAGCTTTCCATAAGAGTAAAGTTAGGACAATATGTAGTCAAAATACAGCTGTTTAAAAGTAGTTTCAAATATACATATTTTTTTTGCTGATAAAATAGTGCACGGGTCATTTTTGAGCTGTAGGTCATCAGGAGGGTTAGGAAAGCTAAAGTAGAACACTGTAAAAATATCTGTTAAATAACAGCTTCCATATTTGTTATTCACTAGTGACTTTGTTTATTTATGGCTGTGAATTGCATTATGTTGATATGTTGATCTCTGCTCTGACATTGAAAATTCAACTCTACAGTTTAACAAAATGACTATTATTGACATTTTAGTAGCTTGAGATAATATAAATGTATAAGAAATAGAGAAATAAGTCTGTTAAATGACAGAAAATGTACTGGCAGTTTATTACAAGGATGTTGTAGCATAAAATACAACACCAACCTAGACAATATAGCAGTATAAACTATTAAAAATGTTCATGAAAGTCACTTTTTTAAGATTAAAAGTTGTTGGGAAAAAAAGAGATCAAAAATATATAAAATAATAAAAAATAAAATAATAAAATAATAATAAAAAATAAAATAATAATAATAAAAAAATTATAAATAAATAAATTATATATATATATATATATATATATATATATATATATATATATATATATATATATATATATATATATATATATATATATATATATATATATATATTTTTTTTTTTTTTATTATTATTATTTATTTTATTATATATATATATATACACACACACACACACACACACACACACACACACATATACACACACCCATCATGCATAAATTAACTGGGAAAAATAGAAACATAAAATCACAAAATATGAAAAACTGCTAATTTACGGATATTACTTGCAGTGTAGTTCTGACTCTAAACAAATACAGTGCCATTTGTATCCAAACCAACGTTGTGTAAAGAAACATAGCAACTAAAGGGCAGTCAAATCAACATGAGAGTAACAAAAGAAGCAAAAAAAATCCATCAAAGTCATACACATCTGCAACATAAAGCCTGCCAGTGTTAGATAGATTGAATTTCAGAGAGCAATTACCCTCCCAGCACGTCTGACCCACTCCAGGTCAACCACTGCTAGTTTGTGGCGTAAAAAGCTTCGGTTTGACAGCAGTAAACGTTCGCCGTCCACCATCAAACCTGATCTATTGTCAAACATGAGCCGTGGCATTGAGTGATTCTCCCAAAGAGCGCTGTCGTACCTGACTTATTCACTATTGAGGTCAAAGAAAACAAAAATACAGATGATTCAGGCCCAGAGGAACGCTGCACGTGTACGGAAAACGGCTCACGGAACATGTCAGGATTTTTGAAAGACGTTTCAATTTAGCCAACGAAACCCCCCTCCGGGCTCTCATACATGTCCGTTCTCTCAGAGAGACTCGGCATCTGCAAAAGCACAAATTGTTTTAATCAAAATGCCGTATATTTCTCTCAGCTGCACAGACAAGCTGGCAGGAGAACATCGCTGGAGAAACCGGGGTATTAGCAGTGCATTCCAGCAGCCAGAGGTTACTGGCAGATCACCAGCGGGGGGGAGAGAGAGAGAGAGAGAGAGAGAGAGAGAGAGAGAGAGAGAGAGAGAGAGAGAGAGAGAGAGAGAGAGAGAGAGAGAGAGAGAGAGAGAGAGAGAGAGAGAGAGAGAGAGAGAGAGAGAGAGAGAGAGATGGGTGGGAATAAGGAACCGCTGCAGCTGTGTGTGCCTGTTTACTGGGAGTATGAGGAGTTTAAAAGACATAAGCGGCCATCACACACACACACACACACACACGCACACACACACACACACACACACACACACACACACACACACACACACACACACACACACACACACACACACACACACACACACACACACCTAGTTATTTGTTAGACAAACACAGGGAATCCCAAACTTTCTTGTCTGACAGAAAATAATGATCTGAAGTATCCCAAGATTATATATGATCAATATTTAAATATAAATAATAAAATAAAAAACTGAAATAATGTACAAAACTAGATAATTATTAATATAAACTATTAAAATGACACATTATTATTAATCATATATTACATTATATATATATATAATTTGTCCTGTTTATAGTTTTTTAATAAATAAATATGATAGTGTCGTTTTAAATTAAAAAAATAAATAAATAAATAAAACATATATACATACATACACATACACACACACACATCACACACGGAGAGAGTTATTTGTAAGACAAACACAGGAAATCCCAAACTTTCTATTCTGACAGAAAATAATTATCTGAAGCATCCAGAGTTTTTCATTTCATTTTCTTTTGAGCTTAGTCCCTTTATTAATCTGGGGTCACCACAGCGGAATGAACCACCAACGTATCCAGCATATCTTTATACATACACATACATATACACATATACATTATATATATATATATATATATATATATATATATATATATATATATATATATATATATATATACACACATATATACACACACACACACACATACATATATATATATATATATATATATATATATATATATATATATATATATATATATATATATATATATATATAATTATTTATTTTACAAAGCCACATTAGCATATGTAATTTATATAAACAAATAAAAAGGATGAAACATGCACATATATTAATAATATATTAATAATATTATAAATATTCAAAGATTTAAATATATATTATAATGGATTTCTTATTATTTTATTACTGAATACTAATAAATGTAAATATTCCACTTTATATACAAGAGCAAATTCTCATTTGCCAAGGTTTCAGCCAAAATTTAAGCTTCATGGTTTACATAAAAAAACAAAGAAGTCAACTATAAATATTGGTTTCATAATTACATGTAAATATACAGAAATGACTAATAATAATAATAATTTATTCATTCATTATCATTCGGCTTAGTTCCTTTATTCAGCAGGCGTCACTACAGCGGAATGAACCGCCAACTTATCCAGCATAAGTTTTACACAGCGCATGCCCTTCCAGCTGCAACCCAGTACTGGGAAACACCCATATACACTCATACACTACGGCCAATTTAGTTCATACTAAATTATAGCGCATGTGTTTGGACTGTGGGGGAAAGCGGTGCACCCGGAAGAAACCCACGCCAACACGGGGAGAACTTGCAAACTTCACTCAGAAATGCCAACTGACCCAGCTGAGACTTGAACCAGCAACCTCCTTGCTGGGAGGCGACAGTACTAACCACTGAGCCACCGTGCCACCAATAATAATAATAATAAATAATGGTGATAATTCATTCATTCATTTTCATTTAGGCTTAGTCTATTTATTAATCAGGGGTCGCCACAGCGGAATGAACCGCCAATGGTGAGATTATTATTAATAATAATAATAATAATAATAATAATAATAATAATAATAATAATAATAATAAATTATATTAATAATAAAAATAAATCATCATCCTCATTCTAAAAAAACATGTGACAACATACCAACATGTCTCAGATTTTTCATTTCCAAATATTAACCAATCATGCTGGAAAACTGCAAGGAATCCATCCAAAGATTGTTACACTCTTACTAAACTGCAGAAAATGTACAGTACATCCACCAAAACACTGAAAGTTACTGTAGTTCCAAATGATAAGCAACATGCAGAAGGAATTGATAATCACTTTAGGCCATTTAGCTACTTTACTCAATGAATTTACTGTAATTGTACTGTAATCCTGAGCTTCTCATCATCTCTTCAGGAACGTTAGTGATAATGCAGCAATGTGTGTGTGTGTGTGTGTGTGTGTGTGTGTGTGTGTGTGTGTGTGTGTGTGTGTGTCTGCGCGCTTCATCTAGTAAACAGGCTGTGTGTTCATCCGTGTGTCTCTCCCAACATTCCACTTCGGAGCAATTTTCCACTGAGAAATCAATAGCGCAGTGCAGACTCTTCTCTACAGGGGAAATAGAGTTTGTATTGTTTCTTGCAGACAAATGCAGGCTTCAGCAAAGATAAATGCCATTTTCATTGGCTTCATCTCTCTTTTTTTTATTTGGACAAACCTTGAGCTTGTCATTCTTCACTAAGTGTATAAAGTCAGAATTGTTTTAGCTCCTGTTAAAATTTAATTCTTTATATTTTTGTCTAACCGAGAGATTTTTCAACACATTTCCAAACACTGATTTCTTATATCTTTGCCATGATGATACTATATGTCACGTTAATGTAAGCAAAACAACAGAAATGTGCGCACATCTAGAAAATCTCAAAGGCAGGTGCTCGATCAAAAACAAACATTAGTAAATTTCCAAAGTCTACGGCGAATAGTTCGGACTGCTGAGCGAATCACTGGTACAACCCTTCCTACTCCCCAAGAACTGTACTTATCCAGAGCGAGCAGAAGGGCTGCCAAAATCTCTCTGGACCCCTCACACCCAGCACACTGCCTCTTTGAACTTTTACCTTCTGGTCGACGCTACAGAGCACTGCGCACCAGAACAGCCCGACACAGAAACAGTTTCTTCCCTCAGGCAATCCATCTCATGAACGCTTGATGATAATAATTGCGAAACCAACATCACTACTTGCTATACACTTTTATACACATATACACTTATTTAACAACACACTTTACATGCCAATTTGCACATAACAGCTGCACATATAACGTTGTATATAGTAATAAACACATACATACACTTGTCAATCTGTATATTTGCATTCACTACTTACTTCTATTTTTTTTTAAACATATTTATTATCTGTTTTTTGTCCTGTCTCTGTAATCCTGTTGCACTGTAGAAGCTCTGTCACGAAAACAAATTCCTAGTATGTGTGAACATACCTGGCAATAAAGCTCTTTCTGATTATGATTCTGATTCTGAAAAATAAAATCAAAGAAAATCAGCACACTGCCACTTTAGCTCTCAAAAAATCTTTAATGCCACTTTAATATGTCACGATCACCAGCAGTGATGGGAATAATGGCGTTTTAAATAAACGGTGTTAGTTTATTCAGTAACGTGTAATGAAATGAATTTGTAGGATTGGGTTTTAAAACCACAGCGGTTCGAACTGTAGTTCTGCCGAATGACTAAAAAGTTATCAGTATTGATGGTAAAAACTGTACATTCTAGTCAAACCATTCTTCTGCACTCTTAGATCAATATTAATAGCTATAAATGTGGGAGAGCGTTGACATTATGTGATTGTATTGTATTGCAATATGGAACAGTTAAGTGTTGATGTTAAATCAAAAGTAATTCACAAATATTTGAAAATGAAATGATTTAATGACAATAATTCTCTATGGTTACAACTGAATCAGTTATAAAATAACTGTATAAAATGATCAAATATGAAATGATAAAACATATGATATAAATTGTACCCAGCTTAAATGTAAAATTAAAGTTACCAGAGGTAGAAGGAGAGACACAGGGGGAGGGAGAGAGAGACAAAGAGAGCAGGCCCAGAAGTTAGCCTGACTGCAGTAGAGTCAGAGAAGATTCAGAGGTGGAGAGGAGCAGAGGAGGAAAGCAGACCAGGAAAGACAGGCCAGGAAAAGAAAAGAGACAGAGCAGTGTTTTACCACCTATTTTGTATCTTTCTTGACCATGTGACTAAAGCCCAAATGCTGAGACATTCAAACTGACCAATCAACATGTGACCACATCGTAAAACCCCCAAAGTCCACATACCAGGCCCTGATCTTATCAGTATCTGCCTTTGGAGCCAGTATGGACCTTCTGGGGTCAAATATACATGTTTTGTCATATAAACAAACGCATATAATAATTTAGCCTCTTACAAATTACTGTTTTCGCCATTTCAACGTTGTTACCATTACTGACAATGCACGTTACTATAGTTGAGAACACTGACGTGGTTTTCATGCGAGCAGTGTCTCTCAGCCATAGGACCTCTCTTTCTCTGGGGTGTGTGTGTGTGTGTGTGTGTGTGTGTGTGTGTGTGTGTGTGTGTGTGTGTGTGTGTGTGTGTGTGTGTGTGTGTGTGTGTGTTCGGGGATGGGGCGGGACACATAACCAACCAGTGATGATGATTGGTGTGTCTGTGAGCGTGGTGTAAGTGACGTGATGATTGGCTTAGAGGCAATTTGCATCTTTTTTGCCAATCAGAGGCAGAGTACCAATCACACACACAGTCAGTCACACACACCAATGACCAGGGGTCCGTTCTTCATACCTCACTTAAATGATCTAAGATGATTTGGCAGATCCTCGACCTTTTAATCTTGATAACTGATCTCTGGCTAATTTGGTTCTTCAAACAAGTTCGCGAATCAGATTAAAATGTCTGGATAAACTGATCCAATTCTGATACTTCATCCAATTCACCTATAGCACATATCTTTGGACTGTGGGGGTATTACCCCCCACCCTTCCCCTCCCCTCCCACCACCCATGTCTTCGGGAAAACAACTACATGGGCATAATAAACAAGATGAAAATGTGGAGGTGGATTTCCCCCCCAAAAAAGATTCCCTTTGGTAAACAACCCATACGTGGACACTCAGTTGCAATTAATTGAATGGATTTATTGTAGGTAAAAGTAACTTAATGAGCATATCTTCAGGGTGGCCACTGGCCAAAATAACAAACACTTTGTCCAGTGGCTTGCTATGTACGTTGGAGGATTTAAGACGCAGAGCGAAGTTGACCATAATGTCAGGGTTCGAGTGCGATGAAGAACGATTCCAGAAAGCAGATAAGACGAAAACAAAACAAAAAAATAAAATAAACAAGTGACTAACAGGGTGAGAATGTGGTATAATCTGAAAATGTGGTCAAAATCAGGCTGCCGTGAGGGATTTTCTTTTTCAGGGAAGTGGGTGGGCGCTGGTCAATCAGTGCTTTTCAAAACTCTGTTGGTAGGGTTTCGGGAAGGGTGTGGAGGGGGTTATTGATCAGTCGGTAAGTCAGTCAGTCAAAAGTGGCCTCTGGTGGATTTATGTGAGAACAGCAGGCGTGAATGGCACTCGCAAGAGAAATTTGAGATCTGAAAAAAAAAAAAAAAAAAAAAAAGTGTAAAAAGTATTTTTTTTTTTTGTACACAGCGTCCTCTGGTGGATTCGCAAAAACAAAAACTGCAAAAAAAAAAAACATAGCTCCCAGGATGTATGTGACGCTCTCCAGAAATGTATATAGTGGTACATAATCAGAATGAGCCTGGGTTGAAAGTAAATAAACTAATTAGCCTGTAAATCTTTAAAGAAAAATACAGGTAGCTTACCTTCCTCCCTGAACAGAAACAAAGTCAAAAGTAATCAAAGTAAATAGGATGGCCACCCCTACACTCTCAGAAATAAAGGCCCATAATGGTACTTCAAAAGGTACGTTTTGGGTACATTTGGGTACTAATATATACCTTTGAGGTACTACTGTGAGCTCTTAGGGTACAAACGTGTATCTTTTCAAAAGGTATTGCCACAGTGACTGCTACCTTAATTTCTGAGAGTGTACAAGCTCACTATGGTGGACAAAGTAAAGTGGTAAAGACATCGGCTGGAGAGGTTGGGAAATTCAGGAGCTCTCCACCCCTAGGGACAGTCGTACTAAAAATTTGCTCCTCGAACGCCGGCAGAAGTTTAGTTTTATTGCTCTCTGCGACCAGCAGCCAATCAGAATCTAGACCACATTAACATGGAAGCCAAAGGGATAATAAAAGACAACACAAGGCGGCGGGATAAAGAAAAAAAAATAAAATAAAAATAAATAAACTTTAGTCATAATGGGGAAACCAGAGAACCTGTAGGAAACCTGCACCAAAGCGGCAAGAACATGCAAACTCCACACAGAAATGGCAATCCAGCCGGATTAATAAGGTTAACTTAGGGTAATTAGGCAGGCCATTGTATAACAGTGGTTATAACTCAAGGGTGTAATAATATTGACCTTAAAATGTAACATAAATAAATAAATAAATAAATAAATAAATAAATAAATAAATAAATATGATTTTTTTCCAGAAGAAAAAATATTATTGGAAATATTGTCAAAATGTCTTTAAATATCACTTGTGAAATATTTTTAAAAAGAATAAATATTTGACAGGAGGGCTAATCATTTTGCCCTCACCTGTATATGAAAAATACTGTGGCCTGGATTACTCTATGAATCAGAATACATTGTGTTGATATGATCTTCTGCCCTTGTATGACCTGTACTTTAAAAGCATCGCTTAACTTCTCTTCGCTGGATCAGAGTCGGATACACTTAATCCGTCCGGATTCCTCGTCCATCTCAGACGAGCGATTGCCAAAACCTCCTGTCTGATCTTTCAGAATGTTTGATATCAGACCTGGTAGCATCATTTTTATATCACAGAGACTCATAACTATGTCTAAATGTATTACAAACCAGGCGCAATGCCACATGTTGTTGATTCGGCCCACAGTGAAAGTGAAATATTGTAAAAAATGTCAAAATCGGGGTTAGTTGCAGATTAGAGAACTGCTTTACTACTGCTGCTGCTACACATAATGGAGGATGAGGAATATAGAATAGCATTGAATAGCTGTTTAAATGAATTGAAAGGATCCTAGTAGGCACTAGACATCAATTTTGTTAAAAACCTCCGGATTGTGAAATGATTTTTGGGAGTATCGTAACTAAAATGTAATATATTAACTTAAATAAAAGTTTTAAAAAGTATTATTTCATTTAATGTTTACAATATAAATCCTATTAGATCCACTTATTTGATAAAACAAAGCAAGCCTCTCATATATCTACTACAAGACATAAAATATTACTTATCATATGAACATGTTCATATTAGTCAATAATATTACTGAAAATATTTTCAAAACTGAATAAATATGTTTACACACATTTACACGAGGCAAGGTAAGTTTATTTATATAGCACATTTCATACACAGTGGCAATTCAAAGTGCTTTACATAAACAGGAAAACAAGAAACAAGGATAAGAGAAATAAAAAGAAATAATAAAAATGGTAAAAGAAAAAGTTAATAAATAAATACTGCGGATTTCTGTGCATGCAGATTCTGTGTGGGCCTAATCATGACCTTAAACTGATGTTGGATTTTAGTTAGTTAATGCCACAGCCTAAAACCAACCAAACATACAGATAAAAAAATTAAAAGAATATAAATAAATAAATACTATTAAAATAAAATTCAGTGTAATTTAAGTAGTAATTTATTATTTTTAATATGAATACTGTTATGATTAATCCATGACATTTTAATAATATATATATAACAAAATAATAAAATAAATAAATAAGTAAATAAATTACTAAAATCCCATTGAAATTTATTTTAATTGGTTTTATTTATTTAATATTTTTAATATTAATAATATGATTAATACATGACATTTTAATAATATATACAAAAATAAGAAATAAAAATAAATAAATCAATCAAAACTATTAGAATTAAATTTTCAGTAGGATGCAAGTAGTAATTTATTATCTTTAATATAAATACTATTATGATTAATATATGACAATAGAATAATATATACAAAAATAAGAAATAAATAAAAACAAATAAATAAATAAAAACTATTAAATTGAAATTTTTAGTGGGATTTCAGAAGTATTTTAATATTTTTACTAAGAATACTATTATGATTAATACATGGCATTTAAATAATATATACAAAAATAATAAATAAATAAATAAATAAATAAATAAATAAATAAATAAATAAATAAATACTGTTAAAATAAATGTCAGTAGTATTTAAGTAGTAATTTAGCATTTTTAATATTCCATTTTTTTTTTCAATTCACCTTTATTTGTATAGCGCTTTTACAATGTAGATTGTGTCAAAGCAGCTTCACATAAAAGGTCACAGTAAATTGGAACAGAGTAGTTCACTTTGTAGTGTTTAAGTTCAGTTCAGTTTGGTACTATTATGATTCATGCATGCCATTTTAATAATATATACAAAAATAATACATAAATAAATAAATACATAAATAAACAAACAAACAAACAAACAAACAAACAAATAAATAAATAAATAAATAAATAAATAAATAAATAATTGTCAGTGGGATTTAAGAAGTATTTTGATATTTTTAATATGAATACTATTATAATTAATACATGGCATTTTAATAATATATACAAAAAAATAAAAAAAATAATTAAATAAAAACTAATAAAATAAATTTCAGTGGGTTTTAATTAGTAATTTAACATTTTTAATATGAATACTATTATGATTATTACATGACATTTAATTATATATAAAAAATATAAATAAATAAATACATTTTTCAGTGTTACATTTGATCTATCTATCTATCTATCTATCTATCTATCTATCTATCTATCTATCTATCTATCTATCTATCTATCTATCTATCGCATTTGTTAATAGAAATTGAATGAATAGAAATTTTGTTAATATGCATTTACCTTCTGAATACTCAGATTATGTCCTAATATGTCTCTATGATATTATTTTGATGAAAGATATATTAAGTATTTAAGTATAAAGCAGACAGTCCAAACAGCCTGGTCTGTTCATGCTTCGCTTGTTCACAGCTAGTCACATCCCATTTCTAGCAAAGCCACTTTGCTGTTAAATTAGTTTTGCTCTCTTATACGCCCATTCATATTGCTTCATCCTTAAATTACATGCTTTATATATACATTATTTGGAAAAAAAAAATCTGTGCACTTCATTCCAGGCTTGTAAAATTGCTGTTGACATTTATTAGGGTTGGAAAATCCCTGCCGTCATTTTCTATATAATTCCTTTATGTTTTGCGATTTTGAGCAGGCAAATGTTTAATGCGCCTCTGAGACTCCGCTATAGATCTGACCTCACTGTTTCCTCACATTAACACACATGAGACACACAGCAAAAAAAATTATAAAACACACAATGCTTATTTCAGCACAGCATTCATTAAGCTGAGAGAACAACACTGTTTCCACCAAAAACAACAACACAGGCTCATTAGAAATACACATGCTTCAGCACACATATTTGTGAAACAGCAAAAACGCACTTAAACACGGGCCTGACTGCAGTTTCTATGTATAATGAATGCTATGAGCCAACAAATTGTTCCTTTTTACATTAATAATATTAACAGGAAGATATTATCAATGAACAGAGTTATTTCCATGCAGTTCTTTGAACACCAAAATAAACACCACAAAGCAGCTTAACGGTGTCTATTATATGAATCCAAATACATTTACAGTAGATGGGCTACTTGCTAGATAGGCCAAGGACTACCAAACTATTCTAAAGGACCATGTGACCAATGGTTCAAACATTGTATCCTGAAGGCAGTTGCATGTAATGCACCAATACACAAAGCAAGCCCTATGACAGAGTGCACTGATGAACATAAAAGTTAAGGGGATCATCTCCCATGGCCTGCACAGTCACCAGATATAAATATTATTGAGCCACTTTGTGGTTTTAGAGGAGCGAGTCAGGAAACGTTTTCCTCCATCAGCATCACGTAGTGACCCCGCCGCTATTCTGCAAGAAGAATAGCTCAAAATTCTTCTGGCCACTGTGCAGGATTTGTAACTGTACACACACACACGCACACTCACCGGCCACTTTATTAGGTACATCTTCCTAGTACTGGTTGGACCCCATTTTGCCTCCAGAACTGCATTAATCCTTCGTGGCGTAGATTCAACAAGGTACTGGAAATATTCCTCAGGGATTTTGCTCCATATTGACATGATAGCATCATGCAGTTGCTGCAGATTTGTCGGCTGCACATCCATGATGTGAATCTCTTGTTCCACCACATCCCCAAGGTGCTCTATTGGATCAAGCTCTGGTGACTGTGGAGGCCATTTGAGTACAGTGAACTCAGAACTGCGTATCACAGGGTGCACCAAATCGTGGGAGAACAATGGGATGATGCATTTTTTTACAGAGAACCATTGCATCCCTAGTATACACATATATGCAGGGCCGGATTAATGTAAGGGCTAGGTGGGGCTGAAGCCCCAGGGCCCACGGAAGAAGGGGGCCCTTGATTGGCTGAAGAATTAATCTGCGCTTTGATGTGGGAAACTCCTCTGCGTTATGCTTTCTCTCATCGATAATGTGAAGTATTCATTTCGGTTCACTGCTGTTCAAAAACAATGACTGTCGGTGACGCCGGTGCTAAACTGGGGCTCAGAGTGGCTGTAGCCCAATCAGAATATTGA
The DNA here is from genome assembly GCF_903798145.1 of Danio aesculapii. NCBI lineage: Eukaryota > Metazoa > Chordata > Actinopteri > Cypriniformes > Danionidae > Danio > Danio aesculapii. The sequence continues at coordinate 6,515,478 of NC_079450.1, read as the reverse complement.
GTAGCCCTATTTTAGTCACCCATAAGGATGATCAGATGTCCCAATTTTCACAGGACAGTCCCTTACTTCGGCACTACCATGAGAACAGTCCAATCAAAGGCAGGCTAACCAAGCTCGTTGTAGAACAAAAAATGTATTCAAAAAGGTCTTCATCATTGATACACTTGTACATGTAGTAGCAGAAGCTGGGACAGGCGGAATCATGCTAAATGGATTTATAACTGAAGCGCATTCTCGGCCGCGTGGCGGTTACAGCTGGACTCAAACCGGCACGAGCCGGCACAATCCTTCCATCACACAATATAACTGAGACAGCGAGCGAACAAATCAAATAGCCTACACAAGCAGTTATCACAATCTCCATCGTTGCAGAGTATCTATCTCAAGTAAATACACCCAGTTCTGCTTTACAGTAAGTCTAACTGAACCAGTAAGAAAGCAAACTTTTTTATGAATGTTTAATTTGGCTCTTTTATGAAAACAACAGTACTATGGAGCAATGAAATATTGGTGCTGGCTTTCATCAGACAATATATCTGATGCAATAAATAAATAAATAAATAAACAAATAAATAAATAAATAATGCTAGCCTTCTGCAACTCAGAACATACATGCATATATACACACACATATACATATATACATACATACATACATACATACATATATATATATATATATATATATATATATATATATATATATATATATATATATATATATATATATATATATATATATATATATATATATATATATATATATATATATATATATATATACACATATACACGCTATATATACACATACATATATATATATATATATACATATAAATACACACACACATATACATATATACATACATACATACATATATATATATATATATATATGTGTGTGTATGTATGTATGTATGTATGTATGTATATGCATGTATGTTCTGAGTTACAGAAGGCTAGCTATATCTATCTATCTATCTATCTATCTATCTATCTATCTATCTATCTATCTATCTGTGTGTGTGTGTGTGTGTGTGTGTGTGTGTGTGTGTGTGTGTGTGTGTGTGTGTGTGTGTGTGTGTGTGTGTGTGTGTGTGTGTGTGTGTGTGTTTGTATATATGTATTTAATCACTTGACTATTTTATTCAATGTTTATGTAATCTGTAATGGTTTGCCAATAAATTATGCCAATAAAACTGTTAGGAATTGAATTGGACGTTGAATTAAGGAGAAAGGACAGAGAAAGATTACTGTGAGTTAATCTAGTATCAGATTACCGGCTCCAGAGGATGGCCAATACACAACTCATTATTGAAGGAAAAGTCTGTTAAATACAGATTAGAGATCCAGAGCAAATGTCAGCCTTGGCGACCATTGCTGCCTCTCTCTGAAGCACTATCAAAACTGTGTGTGTGTGTGTGTGTGTGTGTATGACTAAACTCTTCTGTGATGCAGGATTGTGCCTCTCTGCTCCACATGCATGCATCTGTTAGCAGCATGTTTGAAAAATCCCACACTCCTCTTTCCAAAGCATGAGTCCAGCCAGTTCATTCGTGCCTCCAGCCAAACTCCTTCCCTACATCACGCCGTTTTTGGACAGCAGAGCCAGTCTGTTGTGTCTCTACAGACTTTCGCACATGCACCACTCATCGAAGAGTGTTCTCGTCTGTTTGTGGCACGACGGGTGAGTGCTGATGAGCGCTTTAGTGCCACACCAGCATCTTTGTTTCTTATTTTTTGCATGATACTGCCCAAAAACCCAAAGTAATGTAGTGAAATGTGATCGTGGAGGACTGTCATGTCAAAGTGATTGAGATGCTTGCATACAGTTTAGTCCCAAAATTGGAAGACGGGGTAAAATTCCTGGTAAAAATGCCAAAATGATCCAATAATCAAAATCACTGAATCTTTTCATTCTGCACTGAATAAAAATAATAATAATAATAAAAAAATTTTGCTGCTTGTTCAAATTATTTAAAATCAGAATCAGAAAGAGCTTTATTGCCAGGTATGTTCACACATACAAGGAATTTGTTTTCGTGACAGAGCTTCTACAGTGCAACAGCATTACAGAGACAGGACAAAAAACAGATAATAAATACAGTATATTAAAAAATACAAGTAAGTAGTGAATGTAAATATACAAATCTCTGGTGAAACTAATTGTAGGAATGTGACTCAAGACAGGACAAACTAACAAAAACACAAACCCTACTGCAGAGCACGAAATGGAGGCGGCCATCATCATCGGCGCCATCTTGGAATCGACTGAGTGGAATCAACTCAATTCAATCAACTAAAATGAGTGGAATCAACACAATTTGTCCCAAAATTTTTGGGACAACTTAACTGTTTTAAGTTCAATCTGCTTAATTTTGATACACTCATTCACACGCACACTTATACACTACGGCCAATTTAGTTCATCAATTCACCTATAGCGCATGTGTTTGGACTGTGTGGGTAACCGGAGCACTCAGGTCAAACCAACGCCAACACGGGGAGAACATGCAAACTCCACACTGAAATGCCACCTGGCCAGCCGGGACTCGAACCAGTAACCTTCTTGCTGTGAGGCGACAGTGCTAACCACTGAGCCACCGTGCTGCCCTAAATCAGGATGTGGGTTTTTCTGGATTATGGTGGGTCTTAAGGTTGATTGCTTGTCTAGGTGGGTGCTGGAATTAAAAAGTTTAGTAACCCATGGACTACAAGATGCAACTTATATCTGTAAACTTATTCACATGCAACACAGTGTTCATAGTGAGGTTTCACCCTAAAAACTTGCATATATATGAAAATTATAAACGGTAGATGACACTGTGATATCTACAACCTGAGGGAAAATGGATTGCACATATACACAGTCAGCATAGAGGCAACTGGGACATTCAAAATTACAATTTCCTATATAGTGAATGGCACACAGTGTACTAAATACACGATTCAGACAGAGAAAATATGCTTTCCTTTGGTTTGAATGAAGTCTGCTTTCATATTAATTTCACACAAACTGCTGCAGAGACACATACACATCTTCCCTTTGGTCCAGAGATATGACAGCACAAAGAAGATCATAGGCATGTGTCGCACAAACCACAAAACATTCATTTATTTATTCTTCTTCGGCTTAATTTATCAGGGGTTGCCACAGCGGAATGAACCACCATCACACAACATATCATACTAATTTAAAATGATGCTATTATAGACTATAGAGCTGTTGGGTATCTGATGAACTTCATGGCAGAGCTGTGATATAAATAAATGCTACAAGCCATTTATTTAAAAAAAGGAGGAGGAGGAGCTATCTGATATGTCCCAAACTATCTTTATGTTTCTGGTGAAATTACATTACAGATCGAACAAAGCTGCGCATTTCAAGGCACTTCAGGGGACCTTTAAATGAATTAGAGCATTTCATTGAATTAGGAATTGATTGAGAGAGCGAGAGAGAGAGTACGAGACAGAGACAGAGAGAGATAGAAAATAGTGGTGTGTGTGTGTGTGTGTGTGTGTTTAGCAGGCTTCCAACAAAGAAGCTGTGAGTTTAGCTACACAAAAACATGTAATAATGGTGGATGTTAAATGGGCATCAAATAGATTTGCATAATGTTTATTATGTCGTTTTGACATCAAGGTGCTCGCTGAGATATGTATACCCATCCCAGGCTCATTATTAATATGTACTCCTGTATACATTTCTGGAGAGCGCCAAATACGTCCCAGGAGCTATGATTTTGCAGTTTTTGTTTTCGCAAATTCAACAGAGGCCGCTGTGTACACTTCAGATCTCATATTTCTCTTGCGAGTGCCATTCACGCCTGCTGTTCTCACGTAAATCCACAAGAAGCCGCTGTCGACTGACTGACCAACCAACCAGTCGCCCCACCCACCCCCTTCCCTAAACCCAACCGATAGTGTTTTCAAAAGCACCGATTGACCCAATTATCGACTACCCTAAACCCAACTGATGGTGTTTTCAAAAGCAATCCAGAAAAGAAAAGCCCTCACAGCTGATTTTTACCATGATTTTAGGCCTTACCACATTATGCCCATTATTTACATGTTATTTACATGTTTGCCTTGAGTTTTACCTGCTTTTCGCTGGACTCAAACCCCATTGTCATGGTCAACTCCTTTCTGCATCTTAAGTCCACCGACGTATGCGGCGAGACACAGAGCCGGAACCATTCTTCGCCAGACTCGAACCCAGTTGTCATGGTCAATTGCTTTCTGCATCTTAAGTCCACCGACGTACGTGGCGAACCACTGAGCAAACTGGTAACAGCGGAGAAGCTGCCCATACGGAGGCAAGTGGTCAGCTGGTAGAGCAAAAAGAAACAGAAGCCGACGCGTCATACCACCCCCCTATCGTTCATTTCAAAGACGAAATGCAGCCATACGTAGCTCTGACTACATAATTTGCGCTCTCCAAAAATGTATACGGGGGTATGTTTTCTCAATGAGCCTGTGTTGTGTATACCATAACCTCTTTTATTAAATATATATTTGGAGTAAGCCTATTTTGACAGCCTAAATATTGATTCAAGAGTTCACACTTAGCTGATGATTGATTATAAAAGCTTGTTTGGCATGCTGTCCCAGGAGAGAGCCCTGAGCTCATAAGATCCTCGAGTCTGGGGCTCCTTCCCGTTTGCAAGGCGAGAGGGGAGTTTGAGCTCTGGTACATCTCGAGAACTCCCCTGCTGAAGTAGCTAATGAACAGATAGGGATTGCTCTTAAGAGATAACTACCTACTAGGCGCATGTCTATGGTGCCGATTGGGATTAGTCAGTCAATTAACTTAAAGTTCCATGTTTTTGGACGGTGGGATGAAACCGCGGAACCCGGGGGAAACCCACGCGAGCACGGGGAAGACGTGCAAACTCCGCAAACGTCGGCTTGCTTGGTAAGGACTAGAACCAGTGACGTTCTTGCTGTGAGGCAACAGTGCTAACCACTGGTCCACCATGCCACCCAACTAGAAAAAAAAGGAGGAGAAGTAGGGGTGGAAGTGGGGATTCTTCAAAACAAAGAAGGCTGTTATATGGAACTTAGGGTATTTATAGTGGCTTAGGAATCGTCTGATTGGTGAATCATAAATTGAATAATGCGGGACTGGCTGCAAGCAATCATAAGCACGTGATCCTCTCAAAATTGGTTTATAAATAAACTTCACTTATATTCTTAGCACCCTCACATGCGTGTCTAGCCCCCGTTTACCCCAATAGATAAAATAAAATAAAAAAAAAGCACCATGCCTGGTTATATTAGATCACCCCAACATTATAAGCATTGGATATGATTATTTGCTACTATGCTAAATTTTGCTGTGCTTATTGCCTTGATCAATATGTAAATGAGATGACATGCCTGGTATGTTCTTTCATTTAGGCATTGTTAATAAATTGTCCACCAAAATTTCCATGCCCATCTGCACTGTTCTGGAATTATGCTCTCATGCAAATTTGCCCTGTTTGGCTAATCATGACTTTAAACTGCCCCTGCAAAATTGGTTTTAACGCTCACATTCCAGCCAATCAGAATCAAGTATTTAAACAGGCCATGATATAAATAAGGTTATTTACTGAGGCCTTTTCCCTCAACATTAAAAATGATACCTAAGCATATGTTGCCCATTTAACATCATTAAGATGTATGAGAAACTTTGCGCAAATTTTTTTTTGTGACATTTCTTAAAGGTGCAGTACATAATAGTGGTTGAACTAGGTATTGCAGTTCTAATTCAAAATATTGAAATTTTTTTTCCAACCCCTCAGACTCAATAAACATTCAGGTTGCCAGATTGACAACACCAACAGGAGCAAGTGTGCCTAATGATTGAGCCTTATGATATAACCCAGCTGGCACAGGACGTCAACATCAGATTGATGTTGTATCCCAACGTTGCGGAGGTGTTGCATTTGGAAATGAAGTTGGGTTGACATCAGAACCCAACATCAGTGGGTGAATTTCCAAAGTCCAACCTAAAATCAACCAAATATTACCATCTAATGATGTTACAGCTTGATGTTGTGTGGACATTAGCACAGTGATGTCTATCAGACATTGGATTTTGGTTGCTATACCTGATGAATAAATGTCAGTATTTGATGCCAATATGACATTGGTTTAAGATGTTGGCTCAAGGTTAGATTTTGGTCACTTTCCAATACAACCTAAAATCAAACTTCTTTTTGGACATGAAAAATAACATCCTTCGACGCTGGCTAGACTTTTTTTTTTTTTTGACGTTACCACCTAAATCTAACCTAATATTAATGTCTTATGATATTGTGTGCCTGCTGGGAAGCTGCTCAGCTAATGTTTATCTTTTATCATATTTGTATTGTTTGGATTATTTAGAAATCTGAGTCTCATTTTGAAGGCTTTTACTGTCCTCTGGAGGTATCCTATTTTCAAGAGTTCACAATTAGTTGATGATAACAATGAAGCATGTTTGGCATGCTGTCTCAGGAGAGATCCCTGAGCTCAAGAGATCCTCAAGCCTGGGGATCCCTCCCGTTTAAAGGGCAAGAGGAGTCTGAGCTCAGTAGGTCTCGAGAACTCCACTGGTTTAGTTAGAGCTTATGACAGATTATAGGGATTGCCATGTAGAGATAAATTGCTGACTGAAGGCATGGGTAGGAGCTTGACTAAGAGCTCATCTATAGTGGCAATTTGGTTTAGTAAATTCCCTTATGTTGCATGTCTTTGGACTGTCGGGAAAACCCACGCGAGCATGGGGAGAACATGTAAACTCCACACAGAAATATCGACTGGCCTAGTAAGTACTTGTACTAGTGACGTTCTTGCTGTAAGGTAACAGTGCTAACCCCTGAGCCGCCATGCCGCCTTATATAGGAAAAGGGAGAAGTAGGGGTGGGTGGGGGAGTTCTTCAAGACAAAGATAACCAAGGTAAGAAACTCTGGTTATTTATAGTGTGTTAGGATTCAACTGATTGGTGAATCATGTGTTAGCTAATGTGGGATCAGCTTTGGTAAATCATATGCATGTAAACCTCTCTAAATTAGTTTATAAATAAACTTCACGTCCACATATATCGATGCAGCCTTCATGACTGAAACAAAAAATGCTGTGATTTCCACCAAGGCAACCCGGTGTGTAAAAATATAACTGTCTAAACTAAACCAAACTAACTAACCAAACAGACTAAACCAAAAGACACAAAGAACACATGCTAAATGCTAAAATCAGATCATTTTCATTCATTCATTTTCTGCAGCTTTTCCAGGGCCGGGTTGCAGGAGCCGCAGTCTTAGGAGAGATCCCCAGACTTCCCTCTCCCCTGACATTTCCTCATTCCCAGGCCAGCCGAGAGACATACTCCCTCCAACATGTCCTGGGTTTTCCCCAAGGCCTCATCCGGGTGGGACATGCCTGGAACACCTCCCTAAGTAGGCATCCAGGAGCCACCTCAGCTGACTTCTCTCAATGTGGAGGAGCAGCGGCTCTACTCCGAGCTCCTCCCGGGTGACAGAGCTCCTCACCCTGTCTATAAGGGCGCACCCTGCCACCCTGCGAAGGAAACCAATTTCGGCCGCTTGTGTCCGAGATCTTGTCCTTTCGGTCATGACCCCAAGCTCATGACCATATAGGTGAGAGTAGGAACGTAGATTGACCGGTAAATCAAAAGCTTTGCCTTTCGGCTCAGCTCCTTTACCACAACAGACCGATACATCAACCTACATACTGCTGCTCCAATCTGCCTGTCAATCTCACGTTCCATCCTTCCCTCACTTGTAAACAAAACCCTTGGATGGGACTAGGACTTTCTTTTTCAGATAAACAAATATGTTCACTTAGCATATTTCCTTATTATCTGCAAAAACATTATGATATTATACTTTAGAAGTGTCAGAAACATACACACAGCACCTTTAAATCAACAATTAGCCTTCTCTTCTTTTAGCACCAATTACTATTTGTAAGCCAGATCAACACTGATAATGTCTCGCCTCCAAATGACGCCATATGCAGTCGATGTTTATAGGATCAGAAGTTCACAACCCTTGCTTATGACAACAGCTGGTGTTGCATCTCCACAATGCTTCGCGAAATCGCTCCACAGGCTGCAGTCCCAGAACAAGCAGAACTCAGATGACAATTATCAGAAGCGACGCTCTCTCGAAACCCCGGCGGACCCCGAGAACAGAGTGAAGCTCATTAGCACCTCGAGAGAAAGTGTGTGTGTGTTTGTGTAACTTACACTGCTGAAGCTGGGAATGAGGCTGAGCGCAGAGCCGCCATTCAGAGCGAAGGGGACAAAGTGCTTCATGCCCAGAGAGGGGGGCACAGCGGGAAGAGGAGCTCGAACCAGCGCTGGCACGAGGCCACTCTGACAAGCATTACCTGAGGACAAACAGAAACGGGTCATGAAACAAACTTTGCACCTGCACTCTCCAAAAAAAAAAAAAAAAAAGGTACAAAACCTGTCACTGGAGTGCTACCTTTTTAAAAGATACATTTTTTTAGTTATCAGGTCAACTTTTGAGCCTTAAAAAGGTACAAACTAGTACATAAAAAGTTTAAAATAGTATGTGAAAGATAAGTATAAAGTATTCTCTTAACCTCTTGGGGTCTGTAAATGCGCACACACATTTGAGGTGTAAAGAACTTAAAGGTGCAGTATGCAAGTTTGGCACCCAGTGGTTGAACTAGGTATTGCACCCCTGGTTCAAAACACACGCAAGCACAGGTTGCAAGATTGACGACATCAACAAAGGCTGATTTAAATCACGTTCTAACCAACACCTGAAATTTATATTTTAGAAATGGCTATTATTTCATGCTACTGAACAACAGAAAACTGTCAATGATCACCTCAGGTACACCTCATGTGCTTTATTTAGCCTTAAATGCTAATAATGTGAGTTTGAATGCCATTTCACATGACATTTGTTGCCATACTACTGAAAGCAGCAGCAGATCTTGACAATAAAACCTCAGATCTTGACGGTTTATAAAATAAACTGTTTAAAATTGAACTTTAGAACTGTAAAATAATACAAACCAACATATATCAGTGATTCAGCATCTACATTTAATAATGTTAAAGAGGTTTATTATGTATTACTTAGATTGTAAACCTTACCATTTCGTTGGATGCAGTGAGTGCACTATTCTGTGCTTCTGAATGGCTGTATTTAAATTTCTGTCGTGCTTCGTCTGGTGCAAACAGCCAAACTGCTTATCACTGCTAATCTCGTCACGTTTTGTTGGGACATGAGGTTACGATGTAACCTGCTCACCTAATGTTTACGTTTGTAATATTTATATTATTTGCTAATTAATAACCACCTCATGTGGAACTCTGAATCTGCGTCTCATTTCAGAGTCTGTTACTGTCCACTGGAGGTTGCGTTTTGGTCACGGACGCTTACTTTGTAAGCCTTCCTTACTGAATGAATAAAATGTGTAGTTTTCACCAAGGCGGGGGGTTGGGGATGGTAGTTTGTGTTATACATACAGTATGCACGCTTCAAACCAAATTCATATATTTACTTCAATTACTTCACACTAATTAATCAAATTTATCTTGAGAGGAGATAAAAACACCCAGTTTACAAGAAAAGTGTTATTTGAACACTTCTATCTTATATCGCCATCTTTAATCCACTATATTGGATCTGCCTGTTTTAGAAAATTTCCCTAATCCCTGCGGGGCAAGATAATGCAAAATAAATGGTATACACCATTATACTAATTAACTATTATTACTATTTATTTATTTTTGTTTGTCTTGGGGGCATCACGGGGGTGCAGTGGGTAGCACGATTGCCTCACAGCAAGAAGGTCGCTGGTCTCTGGCATTTCTGTGTGGAGTTAACATGTTCTACCCGTGTTGGTGTGGGTTTCGTCTGGGTGCTCCGGTTTCCCCCCACAGTCCAAACACATGCGCTATAGGTGAATTGGGTGAGCTAAATTGTCCACAGTGTGTGTGTGTGAATGAACGTTTATGGTGTTTCCCAGTCATGGGTTGCAGCTGGAAGGGCATCCGCTGTGTAAAACATGCTGGATAAGTTGGCGATTCATTCAGCTGTGGCGACCCTGGATTGGTAAAGGACTAAGCCGAAAAGAAAATTAATGTTTCTCTTGGATTTTCCATATTATATGCAGGGCTTGACATTAACACCTGCCAACACCTGCGGGTAGATTTCTGCTATGGTGGGTAAGACAGCCGCTCCCAATGGCCACTTTGGCTGGTAGAAAATAATTTTTAATTAATAGTTTTCTTAAAACCAGGGTTCGACAATACGGATGGCCCAATATGCGTGCAAATGTGATCTCAGAATGGAGAAGCAGCATGACTGACAAAACTAATTGTGTTCGCGCGAGCAAAAGCAAACAGATGAATACAGAATGAGAGGATAATTTCTCACCATACCTGCCAACACTCCCGTTTTTCCCGGGAGTCTCCCGTATTTCAGACTTATCTCCCACCCACCTCCCGTATTGTTCTGTCTCCTGGAAAACTCCCGGAATTCCACCTCGCCAACCAAACACCCCCCCCACCCCTGCGCCTCAGCTTTTTGGTACAGTACCCATGCGCAGCGAACCATACCTTCACCCCCGCTCATCAATTCGTGCGCAACCTCCCCCGCTTTCCACTTCGCACGCACCTTCAAACCAGCGCTTCACTTCGCACGTACCCCCTGATAAAATCTCCCGGATTTTATGATCCGAATGTTGGCAGGTATGTTTCTCACGCGCACAGGTGACGTGATGCGCGTGACTGTTAAAAAGCGTGCACGCTCTTGTTTACTTGTGGGAAGCAACCGTGCCTAGAGAAAAACGCAACTGAAATCTCTGAAATACACTGGACAAAAAGCGATGGTCGTGCACCCACAGTCCTGCTACTTTTAAGAGCTCATGTTAACAAATTATCCTTTAAGCAGCAGCGGTCTCTACTTTCATTTTAATTAAACTTTAAACAGGCCTAACATTAACCGTGTGCGCATGATCATCCCTTCATTATCACACACGGTATGCTTTCTTTTGCTTACAGGTGTTCTTGTTAATCTGCTTTAATTATCACTTTTTTACAATAACATATTTACGTGTAGTTAACTGCTGATCTGGGACATTTGGCCAGGACAGACTGCTGTGCATATTTTAGATATAGCCTACATGGCAATTCTTTTAAATGTCTTTTTTTTAAAGAAATGTTTTGTTGAATTAAAAGTGCATGTATACAGCTATATTTTGCTTGTTTTGACACATTATTCAAAATTTGTGGCTAAGAAATAATAATTTATTTATTTTTAGAGTGGTCAGAGATAAATTTGGTAAACCCTTAATTTTAAGCTCTGAGAAGTCACGTGAAATAAAAACTAATTGCAATGCGACAACCCATTTGCTCGTGCACATTGAGCAAGCTCACACTAAAAAAAGTGAATACAAAACACACACAAAAAGTGAATCGAATGAGGCGGCATGTGGACATTACAGAAAATCTAACTCAAGTAATTTTAGCATGCCAAAGCCAGTTATGCATATAAAATATAATTGTCCAACAACAACAGTGTGATAGTGAAAATGGTGAGTGGCTAGTAATGTTGGAAATCTACTAGCCACTGTGGCTGGCGCTCAAAAAAGTTAATGTCAAGCCCTGATTATATGATATTATGATATTATATGATATTATTAATCATTCAATAATTTTCCTTCGGTTTAGTCTCAGAGGTCGCCACAGCGGAATGAACCGCTAACTATTCCAGCATTTGTTTGACGCAGCATATGCCCTTCAAGCTGCAACCCAGTATTGGGAAACACCCATACACACTCATTTTCAAACACTACAGCCAATTTAGTTTCTTCAATTCACCTATAGCACATATGTTTGGACTGCGGGGGAAACCGCAGCACCCAGAGGAAACTCATGCCAACACAGGGAGAACATGCAAACTCCACACAGAAATGCCAACTGACCCAGCCGGGACTCAAACCAGCGACCTTCTTGCTGTGAGTCGATAATGTGACACTACTGAGCCATCGTTGATTTAATACTATATAACATTACAGAATAAATGCACTTTAATTTTGATGCTGATTTCATAACTAATAATTTTAGATCCACATGCACATCGGTTGTGAAACAATGCAATTCAACCTCAGTAACCACTGGAGAAAGGAAGATTAATTATTAAAGTATTTGTTTTCTTTAGCCGTTAATTTTAGACGTGCTGACATGACATGTATCTGCATGCCAAATGACCCTTTTATCATCACACAGCCTGTTTGATTTAGTTATGAGAAGCCAAAACCGAGCCATGCAGACTCTTTGAACAAGTAAACCGTCCTGCAAGTAAATTGTTTTTTTGGTGGAAAGCCAGTTCCACATTCTTGGTGTTATTTACCCAAATGAAAAACAATATCTATCTTTGTAATCCTTCCCCCTATAATATCCTGCTCCAGCACTAAAATAACTTTCCTCTTTGGATGACATCATCAAGCCTTCATACTTTTCACCAATTCACTTTTGGGTTTATTTTTGCTAAAGGAAATGAAAACATTCGCTACATTTTACTGTGATTCTTCGAAACTTTCGGTAAAGTTACTTAATTTCTGTAGCTACAATGCTCAGGTAGGTCAAGAGCTCTCCTGAATTCGTCCCTATTGGCCTATTCCTTGATTATTAGGGATTGCCACGGCGGAATGAACCGCCAACTATACCAGCATAGGTTTATACGGTACTTAAACATTTATATACCGTGCCAATTTTTCATTCATTCATTCATTCATTTATTTTCTTGTCGGCTTAGTCCCTTTATTAATCTGGGGTCGCCACAGTGGAATGAACCGCCAACTTATCCAGCATTTTGTTTTACGCAGCGGATGCCCTTTCAGCTGCAACCCATCTCTGGGAAACATCCACACACACTCATACACTACGGACAATTTAGCCTTCCCAATTCACCTGTACCACATGTCTTTGGACTGTAGGGGAAACCGGAGCACCCGCCGGAAACCCACGCAAATGCAGGGAGAACATGCAAACTCCACACCGAAACGCCAACTGACCCTGCCGAGGCTCGAACCAGCGACCTTCTTGCTGTGAGGCGACAGCACTACCTACTGCGCCACTGCATCGCCACCATGCCAATTTGGTTTATTCAATTGCCTTATACTGCTTGTCTTTGGACTGGTGAAAACCGGAGTACCCGAGGAAACCCACATGAGCACAGGGAGAACATGCAAACTCTACACAGAAATGCCAACTGGCCTAGTAAGGACTCGAACCAGCGACCTTCTTGCTGTGAGGCAACAGTGCTAACCACTGAGCCGTCATGCCACCCTATCCTGGATCTTAATCTAGGTTCATTTACCATTAGAAGCTGGCTATATTCACACACTGCTGTAACACAACGGTGTTTATACAGTGATTTTTGCACAATAGGTCACCTTTAAAACTTATACTATTTTTTAAATAACTTTTATAAAATGTTTAAACACTAAAAAAGTTGGGATATTTTACGTTACATGATCATATGCAACTAAAACGTCCTGAACACATGTAAAACACAGACACTCCTACCTCCCTATTAAACACAGAAATGCTAGTCACGTTCAAAGTCATACATGATGTCGGCTGAAAAAAAATGCAACTCAAATGGCTTTGGGAAAACTAGTCACATCATAATAGGACTATAGACTGAACTCAGAACACATTAAGGCAAACAGAATATTAAAGCTACCTTTGGCATTTGCTTATCCTAAAAAGTTCGACCCAAAGAAATGTTATTGTGGGAACACGGCCTAGCTGGTGAGCACAAGATCCATGAGTTTAAGTCAAGCAAAACATCATGATTCAGAGCATTTCTTTGCCACACGCATCAAAATCTCCACTGAAGATCTGGACGCTATGGACAATAGCATCATCATTTTTCTACCTGTCGCATCATTTACTTTCTAACAAATTCTCTCGGTACTATAAATACTTGTGAACACTGCTTGTCAAACTGATTGGCTGTTATCTGTAGCAGCAGTGGAAACAAACACGAGTCCGCACGGCGGAGACAGAAACCAGTGGCGGAAAACAAAAGTAAATGGCTTGTTTTATTGCAGTACGACTGTTAGTGTGGGTGGTGTTGGAAAGGCAGATTTTTACAGCACATCCCATTACCGCACCAGAAAAAGAAACAGCGCTCCGTATCCAAGCCCGAGACAAAAGCCAGAGAAGAAACACTACAGACAAAAAAACCCTCAAAGAAATGCAGAAATGAGATGCCATGTCAGTTGGTTTTCTGTGAGCCAAATCTTAGATACAGCAAGTGATTAATGTAATCATCAATAACATTATATTAAATATTTTGGTAATATAAATTGACATGCACTCACCGGCCACTTTATTAAGTACACCTGACCAACTGCTCGTCAACACAAATTTTTAATCAGCCAATCACATTGCAGCAACTCAATGCATTTAGGCATGTAGACATGATCAAGACGATCTGCTGCAGCTCAAACCGAGCATCAGGATGAGGAAGAAAGGGGATTTCAGTGACTTTGAACATAGCATGGCTGTTGGTGCCAGATGGGCTGGCCTTTCAGAAACTTGTTGGAGCACTAAAACTTGTTTCAGAAACTGATCTACTGAGATTTTCACGCACAACCATCTGTAGGGTTTACAGAGAATGGTTCAAATAAGAGAAAATCTCCAGTGAGCGGCAGTTCTGTGAGCACAAATGCCTTGTTGATGCCAGAGGAGAATGGCCAGACTGGTTCCAGCTGATAGAAAGGCAACAGTAACTCAAATAACCACTCATTACAACTGAGGTCTGCAAAAGAGCACAACACGTCCAACATTGAGGCTGATGGGCTACAGCAACAGAAGACCACACCGGGTGCCACTCCTGTCAGCCCTATAAGAACAGGAAACTGAGGCTACAATTCACACAGGCTCACCAAAATTGGTGAATCAAAGATTGGAAAAACATTGCCTGGTCTGATGAGTCTCGATTTCTGCAACGTTCAGATGGTAGGGTTAGAATTTGGCTTAAACAACATTAAAGCATGGATCTATCCTGCCTTGTATCAACGGTTCAGGCTGGTGGTGATGGTGGTGGTGTAATGCTGTGGGGGATATTCTCTTGGCACACTTTGGGCCCATTAGTACCTATTGAGCATCGTGTCAATGCCACAGCCTACCTGAGTATTGTTGTTGACCATGTCCATCTTATCATGACCACAGTGTACCCATCTTCTGATGGCTACTTTATGTCAGAAAACGCAAATCGACTGCTTTCTTGAACAAGACAATGAGTTCACTGTACTCAAACGGCCTCCACAGTCACCAGATCTCAATCTTATAGAGCACCTTTGGGATGAGGTGGAATGGGAGGTTTGCATCATGGATGTGCAGCCGACAAATCTGCAGCAACTGCTTGATGCTAATATGTCAATATAGACCAAAGTCTCTGAGGAATATTTACCAGTACCTTGTTGAACCTATGCCACAAGAAATTAAAGCAGTTCTAAAAGCAAAAGCGGCTCCAACCCATTACAAGTAAGGCATACCTAATAAAGTGGCCAGTGAGTGTATTTTTAGATTTGTGAAGACTCTCTGAAGTGCAGATGAAGCTAAGTGAAAGTCTCCATTTAATCCCTGTTGTCTAGAGAAACAACGGAGACGTTGATAAGAGACAGAAATCAATCATAACTTGAAACAGCTTGGATTTTTCAAAGATTTCTTTTGAAAATCCAGATATCTGAGGTCTTTCAATGCTTTTTTCTCCAAAGCACAAGACTTTAGAGAAGGTTTGTATTTGATCATTGCGGTCTAAGAAAAATAACTGAGATCCATGAGATCTCATTTGTGATTTGTTCTCATAATTGTAGGTGATATCTAAAATTAAAACCCCATAAAACCAAATATACATTCATTCATTTGATTGAACAGCTTCAGCTTTTCTCAGATCTCTTCAGAATATACAGAGACAAGATTTGCTTGCATTTACACAAACTCTCTATTACACTACACATGTCATGATTTTGCCAAGTAAGATGCAATCCTGGATTAACATCTACAGTATGTTAATCCTGGAACATCGTTTTTACTGGAAAATGTAATCCGTGCCTATTCCCTACCCCTAAACCTAATCATAACTGTAAATTATTCCCAAAATCAGAGGGAAATAATAGGACAACAATCATGTAGAAGTGCATAAACCTAACCGTAAGCCTAAATTGACAGAAATGGTAAACATGTCCCTTAAATCTGATTGGCTGAATAAAATGTTGTTCCAGGATCAACACAAATGTTAATCCAGGAACATGTTAGTGAAACCAGGTTGGCGATTAAACTACTGTCAGGATTTACTAAAGAAACACAATCAAAATGGCTCACCTTATTGGACATGAAGTTGTAGGAATTGAGATGCAAAACTAACAGTATGTAAAGCAATGGTCTCAATCTCAGGCCACAACTGTGAAGTTTTTGTTTCTCTCCAACTATCTTAATAGTCTCTAGTAATCCTGAACACCTTAATTAGTTGGATCAGGTGTGTTTGATTAGGGCTGTAGGTGTAACCCTCCAGCAATCCAGTTTGAGACCTTTGATGTAAAAGAACCACGCAAGGTGATTTACAGAGTCAATTTACTAGTATTTGCACCATTATTTACCAGCCCAAACTTCTTGTTGTTGTGTAGATTATACAAATAAGGCATGGCCCAAACCCCTCCCCTAAATCCAACCACCATTGTGGGATGAGCAAATTGTATTGAATTGTATGAATGAGAACATGCACATTCATATGAATTAGCCACTAAATCAAAAAGCGAGGAATTTCCATGAGACATTATTGGATCACCTGCAGAATTTCCACTACCACTTGCATTTTTATGGGATTACACTCTTACACTAATCAACACTAATTTATCTGTTTAGTAAATCTGGCCCTTAATTACCAAGAACTTTTTTTCCTAGAAGTGTGAGAGATTATGGAGATTTAATTTGTGATTTTTTTTTTTTATTATGTGACTAAAGTGCTATAAAAATAATTTATATATAAAAAAAAACTTGATCTATACTCAAATTCTAAGCATTTGAGATTATTTTAATGTTCTGCTCAACTCTATTTATATATCAGTCCTTTAGGTCAGGGCTATTAGTGATTTCGGGAGAGGCTACAAGTCCTTTAGGAAGGGGTTATCAGTGATTTGGGGAAGGGCTATCAGTGATTTAGGGAGGACGCTATCAGTCCTTTAAAGCTGCGGTCACATTGGGCTTTGTGTGTGCGAAATTCTGTCGTGTGGCGCTGCGAAAAGGGGCGGGATTAAACAAGATAATTAGACATTTAAAAAAGCGAGCGATTGCTCCATGCTTTACATTTCTGCCCAGAGAGGTCCTGTTTTGATCCTCGATTGGTCTCATGCAGTCAAGTGATGCGATTTTGCAGGTCAGAGTTCACCAAGCTTGAACTTTGCACCGCAGCGACATGCGAAACTTGACGCATGACCCTGCGTTTCCGGTCTGACGCATTCGTGTGCGTATGAATGGAAGTCTATGGGAGGAAAAGTCAAGTGTGACCGCAGCTTAAGAAGGGGATATTAGTCTTTTAGGGCGGGGCTACTCATCCTTTAGGGAGGTGCTATCAGTGAGTTGAGGACGGGTTATCCGTGATTTAGGGAGTAGCTATCAGTATTTTAAGGAGGGGCTATTAGTCCTTTAGGGTGGGGCTATTCGTCCTTTAGGGAGGGGTTATCAGGTTGGATCTTGTTTCTGCTCTGCCTTCATGGGAGGCAGTGGTTCGAACGGATATGATAATTCCATCTGCAAAAATAACTCATTCTCATAATCATTGGACATCTAAATACATACTGCACCAGATGCCAATGGTGTTTCCAGAGGGGGAAATAAACCCTTCGCAACTCAATATCAAACAAATACCTATATCTATAGTCTGGTGCAAACTGGCATTCAAATTTTCCTCAGTATTGTAAGCAAAGCCCATCTTCTAACTATGCAATCGTTTCCTGCAGAGCAAAATTAAATAAACAGGATATACAACACAGCAGGGGGGAAAAGGACAATCTTAACTTCCATTTCAAGCAGACTTTAAGACCTTTTTAAGAGCATTATGAATGAAAATCATTAATTTATTCATTTCCTTTCGGCTTAGTCTTCATTTCAGAGACCGCCAACTATTCCAGCATACATTTTACACAGCTTATGCCCTTCCAGCTGCAACCCAGTTCTGGGAAACACCGAGACACACTCATTCACACTCACTCATAAACCATGGCCAATTTAGTTCATCCAATTCACCTATAGCGCATATGTTTGGACTGTGGGGGAAACCGGAGCACACGGAGGAAACCCACACCAACACGGGGAGAACATGTAAAGTCCACAGCCAGGACTTGAATCAGCAACCTTCTTGCTATGAGGTGACAGTGCTAACCACCGAGCCACCATGCCACCCTGAATGAAAATAACAATACTGATATAATTTGTAATCCTTTTATATTCTCTTCATCACATAGCCTGAAATGTTCTTCTAAACTCTGGACACGATATTATTTGGGTCATTTTTGTTCTTGGTTTTTTGGTCAAGAGAAAGTGGAGACTTTACAAAAAAGTCTCAATTTGACCTTACCATAGGAGAACCATGTGAAATATAGAAAAGTCAGTGTCCTTAATATCACGTGTTAAATGTGCTGCTGCATCTCCAAAATCAGATCTCATCTCTGATTTCTCCTTCCTATGGGAGTTCTAAAATCACAGCTTGAGGTGGATTATGAAGCAAAATGTTACCAATTCCTCCAGTCCTTCAAGTCTGTGAAGTATAATAAAACATTGAATAATAAAAAAGTACACCCTGAATTGTTGCGCCATGGCCTTGTGCAAGTGCAAGCACGTCTTGGTTCTCCCTTGACAAAGCATGTCAACCTCCGGCCTCAGTGTCTGCGACTCTCTCTGACATGTCAAACGGCATCAGGCTAAAGGAATGCTGTCACGGAGCCAGACAGCGAACAAGAAAACACAATTAAATATGCAAGCAAAACCACGGCCTGAGTGACAGCAGGGAACTGTGACAGGGCGTTCGCCGTTCTCCCACCGCTAACCAGGAGGGTGTCTTCAGAGCGATGCATCTGGGTTTTATCTCCCTGGGGCTTTGAAAAGCTTTATGAGGTTTGATGATTGTGTGTGTGTGTGATGCAACAACATTGAAAAAATCTCTTTCTGGAAAAAAAGGAGGCAAAGCATCAATGCTGGCAGCGCGTCACTCGGGTTTTAAGGGAACACGACTTATTAAGTTGATGAGAACATTTGGATTGTTACGAGGCTTTTTGACACCATGCCTGGGGCATGAGCAAGTCTTTTACGGCTCTGTTTTCTGTTTGAACGAGCAGTAATGTGGAAAATGTCCAATCTTCTCTGCCCCGCAGTCAGTCATTGCGCTGAGCTATATTTTCAGCACCTTCTCGTCTATGGAGACCACCTCGCTCTGAGCGCTGAAACAACCTCTCATGCTTTTACAGAAAGAGGTCGAGGGTTCATCGGTTAGCTCTGCATTCTCCACTTATGCATCTTACATTTCCCACAATGCTATGCTTCTCTCCTTGGCTGCCTCAGTTAAAGGTCCCGTGAAATGAAAATGAAATTTTCAGATCTTAGCTCCAGTCTGTCAGATTTAAGGATATCCATTAGCGAATGTGCTACAAAACGATGACAAAATGTGTGTTTTGAAAATATAAAACTATAAAGCTAGCTCTCTGCAACTCTCACGTGGTCACTGAAGCTAAGCAGGGCTGTGCCTGGTCAGCACCTGGATGGGAGACCACATGGGAAAGCTAGATTGCTGCCGGAAGTGGTGTTAGTTAGACCAATGACATGGGGCTTGGGGATTTCCAAAAATCAAAGTCATTTTAATAAACTACTATAATTACCATATTTTATCCATAACCTACAGAAAAAAATAGTAGTTACTAGTTACATTAAAAAAACAAGATGCAAATAAAAAGCTATCAGCCTTTCCATTTTTTTGCGACCCCTGGGGTGATTATATAATATTAAACACACAGCACATTGATTTTAAGGCAGCAGGTTAAATTTTCTGACATCTTTATGCCACTGATATACATTTAACATAAACACAGGCCACAACTGAACATAGAGGATGGTCTCCGAGTGGCGTTCTTCAAAGTTAAATGATGAATAGACTTGGGCCTATTGGTATATGTGCGCCAGTGTGTGTAAGGTTTATATATTTATTAACACCTCAGAGGATATTGGGGGTCACTAGCATTGTAATTTTGGGAGTCGCGGGCTGAAAAGTTTGAGAACCGCGGAGTTAGATCATCAGGGGGTGATCAACCTGCAGTCTGTGTGGGTCCTAACGCCCCAGTATATTGATGTGGACTCTATACTGAGCATTGAACTGAGGTCTTGACTAAGGCTGTGCGATTTGGGGAAAATATCTAATTGCGCTTTGTTTAACAGAGATTGAGATTTTGATTTGATGTTGGATTTGATTTTGTAGTCAAGCTTCAGCTCAATAATCTGTATCGTAGCTTCTTACTGCTAAAATGCAGTGAGTGTTAGTTAAAAAAGAAACTGAAAAGATATTAACTTACTTAAACATTTATTTATAAATACTCAAAAAATTAAACACTCATTTTTCTCTAGAGCAAACGGTATACACTAATAAAATGATCTTACCTTTCGGTAAACAAGTTGAACTCAAATTAGGGAGATAATGTAGCTTATTATACAAACAAAAACAATTATAATTATAAAAATACAGAACACTCAGCAAACTAACATGGCTGAAACAGCTCTGAAATTGTACTTTGCTTTTGCTTGCTACTAGATTGAGTGTCACTGACAATACTTTCAGTTAACTTTTTAGCAAGACACTCATCACTCAGTTGTGCTCACTTATCTGGCTAGTAAGACTTTGACGCTAGTAAGACACACAGGTGGCAGGTCACACAATTGCTCTGGGCAGAGGAAATTATTTAAATAATTAATTAAGTAATACAAATTTATTTTATATCACAGACTCTTGCAATTAGATAATTGCAGTGTTTTAAATCGCAATTGCGATTCATTTTTGATTAATCGCACAACCATAGTCTTGACTCTCTGTGGTCGTTAAAAATCCCAGGATGTCCTTTGAAAAAAGACTAGGGGTTTATCCCCGGCATGGCCAAATTTGCCCACTGGCCTCTGTCCATCATGTCCTTCTAACCATCCCCATATTACAACTGGTTTCACCTCCTCTCAACCAATCAGCTGGTGTGTGGTTTGCGGTCTTGCGCAATATGGCTGTCATCACCTCATCCAGGTAGATGCTGCACACTGGTGATGGATGAGGAGATTTACCTCAAAAATGTGTAAACCACAAAAAAAAAAAAAAACTGTTTGTTCAAAAAGGTGCATTTACAACCACTTTACAAGATCATTGCGTTATTTTGAACTGAAACACCTGAAATAATATATATTACATTATGTTGCTGACTCGGCTAATGTAAAAAAAAAACTCTTTGATATATTGTATCATATTACAATATACAATGTTAATGATTTTTTGTAAATTACACAGTATTTAACTGTAATATGAACTGAATTTAACAGTTATCCGGTGTGTTGCTGTATTTTAAAGTTGCACTGTGAAACTGACTGTATATTTTACAGAATATATAATACTGTAAACACACAGCATGAAATATACAGCATATATATTCACATATGCAGCAAGAGAGAGAGAGAGAGAGAGAGAGAGAGAGTTGAAGTCAGAATTATTAGCCCTCCTGTATATTTTTTCCCAAATTTTAGTTTAATGGTGAGAGGATTTGTTCAACCCATATCTAAACATAATAGCTTTAATAACTCATTTCTAGTAACTGATTTATATTACCTTTGCCATGATGACAGTAAATAATATTTGACTAGATATTTTTCAAGACACTTCTAAAAGTGACTCGTATCCGATTGTCTGCATTTACACAGTACACAGCAAAGGCGCAATGACCAGGAAAAAAAAGAGCGGGCGCTGACTAACAGCTAATAATAAAATAGCTGTATTTCTCTATTCCTGTATGTAATCTGTTCGCAGCTTTACTATAGTTTTACTATAGTTTATGACAGAAAGGTTCTCATTTGACCGTCTTCTTTTGATATATAGACTTTTTTTTAAAAACCTTTAGGCATCTTAATGTAATGTCCATGGCGTGATTTATGCACGTGATGTATGCGCTAGTTTTATATTAGTTGTGGCGGACATTGCGCTCTCTCGCTCTTGTTAACATGCTTAAATACCTATATGACAATATAAACGCTGTTTTAGTCCTCGTGTATGAGATTTAAGGTTTGGGACTCTGCTGAAGTCTGTTCTGAAATGAAAGCGTCAGACTTGACGTCATTCGCTATGGTTTTTTTTAATGACGCGCGACTCGAATTGGCAGGTGAAAATCCGATCTACCTGCTTACACTGTAGACAAGAGGGCACAGATCCGATTCATATCGGATAAATTTCCACATATGAACAAGGCCTGAATCTGAGTAAATCGGAATCCATGTGATTTGTTCCTGCTTACATGTACATGGGCCAAATCTGATCTGTGCCACATGGGAGAAAAAAAAATCGGAATTGAGTCACTTGAACAGTGCAGTATAAATGCAGCCTTCTAAGTGACATTTGGCTTAACTAGGTTAATTAGGCAAGTCATTGTATAACAGTGGTTTGTTTTGTAGGCAATGAAAAAACACTGCTTAAGAAGTTAATAATTTTGACCTTTTTAAATAATGATTTTTAAATAATGAATAGCTGCTTTTAATCCAGATGAAATAAAACAAATAAGACTTTCTCCAGAAGAAAAAAAATATTATATGAAATACTCTGAACAATTCCTTGCTCTGTGAAAAAATCCTTGCTCAACATCCTTTGGGAAATAATTGAAAAAGGAGGGCTAGTACTTCTAACTTCAACTGTATATGTTAAAGTGTATTATCTGAGCAACTATGAGATCCTATGCAGAGCAAGCAAATCACTGATATCCATTTTGGCCATAAAAAAGTGCAAATGTGTTTTTATTCACTCCCTGAATCCTTGCATAAACTTTGCCCTCTAGCTCACCGACCTGCTTCAGCTCTCACACACTCTTTAAACACCCACAGGCTCTGCAAAAAACATCTAAACACACACAACACAACAACCCACTGCTGCAGCAATGGCAGTAATGAAGCCGAGAAGACAAGTGTGTGCGTGTGTGTGAGAGCGAGAGAGAAAGTGCCTGTAGCATCGTCTCCATATCTCTGTTCAGATGTGCCCATCATCTTAAAACAGCTCTCGCAGCTCAGAGCGATGCTGACTGAGAGAAAAAAAATGATGTCTGGAGGACAAATATGGCACGTAAATAATTAATCACATCCGCTCTGTTTGCCCGTCACTAGGATTCTCCTAGACTTGATTCAGTCTGCTTCATCTCGCTGTCCCTTGATATATCTGACACAAAACACACACACACACACACACACACACACACACACACACGCGCACACAATATCAACAATTTTATCAGTACAACTCACTCTCTTGTCCTTCAATGTGAAAACAAGCTCAAACGTCTGCATTATTTACAGCAGTGCACTTACAAATGAAGTCTCTTGAGGATTGCACTATGATGCGCACTAAAACACACACTGTTTTTAAAGTATAGTGCAATACTAATAAAAACACAGTATTTATGAGCGTAATAGTTTATCAATTCGTAGACCGACCTTTTCTGTGCTAAGTACTGTGCAGTAGTTCTCTATACGTTTTGAGCATGTGCCATTTATAACTGTTGGTGGGTTTTGCATAATACACACACAAAAACAGCAGAAAAATTAAATGTATTAACCAAGGACTGAATGGTTAGCTGGTGCACAATTAAAACCCTGCCAGAAGATTTGATAACTACACTATTGTGCTGCCACTGAAAAGAAAATAGCTGTACATACTTTTCTTTTTAAATAAACCTCTACAAAATATAAATATACCCTTAATATTATGTTTTATTTTTTTTAAAATGTATGCTTTTGAGGACTCAAATATGTAAAAATAATAAAATAAAAACAAATAAATAAATAAACTTGGGATTGCCCCTATAATATATTTATTTATTTTTTTTTATTATTATTTATTTAATTTTTTTTATTATTTTTTTTATTTTTTTATTTATTTATTTATTTATTTATTTTTTTACATTTTTTTATTAATTTATTAATTAATTTATTTATTAATTAATTTATCTATTTTTATTTATTTATTTTTATTTATTTATTTATTTATTTATTTATTTATTTATTTATTTATTTACTTATTTATTTTTCTTTTTATTATTTTTTTATTTTAAAGGAATGAGAATTAAAAATGAATACAAACATGTTTTCAGGCATGCTTTGTCCCTTTAAAGTCCTCAAGAAAACAAAAACACCAATAGTTAATTGAAATAATAACGAAATATATATCTATTTATTTACATCTTTATTTCAAATCAAGAATCACTCTTTTAGAGAAGACTTGATGGTGTTTAAGGCATTTTAGTCCTTTGGTTCAATATAAAATTTGAAATCTGTTTGTTTGTTCGCTTGTTCGCTTGGTTGGTCTGTCGGTCTGTCTGTCTGTCTGTCTGGCTATCATAAATAAATATATTGTTTATTACATTTTTTAATGTATGTTTTTGAGGTCTAAAATTTGTGGGAAATTTGTCGTTCGTTCGTATGTTCGTTCTTTTGTTCGTTCACTTGTTAATTTATTTGCTTGTTACTTCCTTTGTTCATTCAATTAGTTATTCAGTTAGTTAGTTAGTTAGTTAGTTAGTCAGTTAGTCAAAAATAAAAGGAATGAGAATGAATTGTTTAAAAGTGCTCAGGGAAAACTAAACACTGATAACTATAAAATATTTGATTACGGCACATCTATCTATCAAATCAAGAACTACACTATTAGAGAAGACTTGATGCTCTTCATTAGCTAGACTTAATGATGTTCAAGGTCATTTAGTATAATATAAATAAAATCATTATTAAGTGCATATTTTTATTTGTATTTTAAAATGTGTTTAACAAGAAACAAGAAAAAAATAAACAAGAAATAAGAAACCATGAGTTGCCCCATTTATTTATTTATTTATTTATTTATTTATTTATTTATTTATTTATTTATTTATTTATTTATTTATTTATTTATTTATTTATTTATTTATTTATTTATTATGGATGAGAGTTAATTGTTTTAAAAATTATACAAACATGTTTTCCTGCATGTTTTGTCCCTTTAAATTGCTAAGGGAACACAGATAGTTGATTAAAAAACTAAATATATATTTGATTACTGCACATCTTTCTATCAAATCAAGAATAACACTATTAGACAAGACTTGATACAGTCATACTATGTTTTAGACTTTTGGTTTAATATAAATAAACTAATAAATAAATAGATTTTTAATTTAATTTTTAATGTATGTTTTTGAGGTCTCAAATAAAAAAAAATAATAATAAAATAAAATAAATAAATAAATAAATAAGAAACTTGATGTTGCCCCATTTATTTCAGTTTATTGAACTGAACTACACTGTTCCAACTGAACTACACTGTTCCTATTTACTGTGACCTTCTATGTGAAGCAGCTTTGACACAATCTACATTGTATAAGCGCTATACAAATAAAGGTGAATTGAATATTTATTTTTTTATTTTTTATTTTTTTATTTATTTATTTATTCATTCAATTATTCATTCATTCATTCATTCATTCATTCATTCATTCATTCATTTATATAAGGATTCATTTGTTTAAAAAAATATTAGCCCTTTAGTTTAATATAAATAAAAAGTAAAGATTTTTTTTCTTTTTTTAAATGTGTTTTTGGGGTATCAAATTTATAAATAAATAAATAAATAAATAAATAAATAAATAAATAAATAATAATAAATTAAATAATAAATCTTATAAATAATAAATAAATCTTTCCTTCAAATCAAGAATCCTGCTTTTAGCTAGACTTGATGCTGTTCGAGGCATGTTAGTCCTCTTGTTGTTAAAAGAAAATTCCGCCCACAGGAATTGTCAATAATGCATAAGCAGACATTAATCTGCACAAGTAGCCCCCTGCTAAAATGATGATTGAGACCGCTAAACATCTCAAATAATAAACATGCATTACACTTCAACACAAACACTTGTGCTCTGGAATTCCTCAGATCATAGACTCGTTGTACGGGCATCACTGTAAACATAATTTGTGTTTGTTTTGACTAACTGAGGAATGAGATTTTTTATGCCACAGATGGCGTCCATTAAGCTTAAGTTGTTTTGAAGTCTATTAAGAGCCAGTTGTGTTTGTGCGCACCAGGTTTGGACTTATCATTTATTCTGAAATCAACAACAACAAAGTAATAAAATAAGATTTGGAAAAAGTACAGTTGAAGTCAAAATATCAAGCCTTCCTGTGAATACTTTTTCTTTTTCCAATATTTTCCAAATTATGTTTAACAGAGAATTTTCAGAGTATTTCCTATAATATTTTTTCTTCTGGAGAAAGTCTTATTTGTTTTATTTCAGCTAGAATAAAAGCAGCTTTTTAAACCATTTTAAGGTCAATATTATTCGCCCTCTTAAGCGATATTTTTATTGATTATCTACAGAGCAAACCATCGTTATACAATGACATGCCTAATCACCCTAACCTGCCTTATTAACCTAGTTAAGCCTTTAAATGTCACTTTAAGCAGAACACTAGTATCTTGAAAAATATCTAGTCAAATATTGTACTGTGATCATGGCAAAGATAAAAGAAATCAATTATTAGAGATGAGTTAAAAAAAAACGAATGGGCTCTATTTTATCGATCTAGGTGCAATGTCTAAAGCGCATGGCGCAAAAGCATTAAGGGCATGTCTGAATCCACACTGAAAAAAGTGTTGCATGCAAAACTGTTGCAAACAATTTATTTGTGTTGAATTTAAACAAACAAATTAAATTGAATAATGTTCAACTTAATTTGTTTGTTTAAATTCAGCCCAAATAAATTGTTTACAACAATTGGAGTAAATCCAAGAAATCATCTTTGAATAATTTTTTTCAGTGCAGGATGGAAAAATACGCTCTGCTCTACATGGTCTAACAGGGTTGAGCTTATTCTCTTATTGGGTTATGGGTGTGTTTTGAGCATAACGTGCATTAAACCAATCAGAGTCTCATCTCCCATTCCCATTTTACAAGTCAGTTACGTCACGCCATGGTGCAATTTCTATTTACATGGTGGACTTTGTAAGTGGAAAAACTGAACGCTTCACTAGCAAGAAAACAGTTAAACAGACCATTTGCAGCGCGAGGATAAAGAATGAGCCTCCTCCAATCGGCCTCTTTACTTTCTCTTTACTTTACTGGATGATGAAACGGTGTTGTACACACTCTACTGAAGACATCCATTAGCCTACATATTTAATTTAGTTTGTTAAGCACAAAGATTTGTTTCAAAACTATCTCTAAATTCAGTTCTAATTTCCAGCAATCGAATAAATGAACAATAATAATGAAGTGTGTTCAAAAAACTGAGTTATCTCCAAACACACGTCCTGTTCTTATGCCCCATATAGTGATGCAGACGTCTCCGTAACCTGACAGGAGGACAAATTTAAACTTGTTTTTGTTAAAACAAACATAAATATGCCTATAATCAATAATACTGATAATAATAATAACAAAATTATACAAATAAAAGTTGTCATGAATAAACTGAAAAAAGCATTGCGAGATGAAGGCATGGAGGCAGTGTTTTTTTATATTTATGTAAAAAATAATCATTTTGGCATTTAATTTTGTTCATATGTAAAGATATTTGTGTATTGCTGTACATCCTGTGTGTATTAAGCAATGTGTAAGGGTTTGGACCCACACAGGCGCATAATTAACGCGATCTGGACAGCTTTTAGTTGGTCAATGGCACTGTATATTTCAGTTCCTCAAAATAGCAACACACCAATAATGTGCCTTTAACACACCTCCTTTATAGACCGGCACAACCAAGTTCCACAAAGTGGCGCAAATGGATTTGCTATTTAAACAACGTGGCGCAAAGCTGGAAAATTACTGTTGCGTTGGTCTGAAAATAGCAACAAATCACGCCAAACATGTCTTGCACCTTATTGTGTTGGGTGTATGATAGGTCCCTTTGTGATTAGAAAAGTGTTCCTTCCATTAAGAAATCTTCTTCCCATTAACAGAAATTGGGGAAAACATTATATACAGGGGATAATAATTCAGGAGGACTAATTATTCTGATTTCAGCTGTACATAAAAACTAATTGCATGAATCCATTATTGAATTATATTAAAATAATACCACATGATTTGATGTGACAAAATATTTTTTGAGAGCTAATATCTCGTCCCTTTTTATTTATTTATTTAATTTACTTATTTATTTTACTGTATATACTGTGTATGTTTTACTTTAGTTTGTTTGTTGCTTAGTTTTGATGTTCTGTATTGTTAACTTTTTAAAAAACTAAATAAAAAATTTATAATAAAAAAACCTAATTGCATATTTTATTTATAATAATAGTAAATTGCATGCACAACCGACTGAATTTTGCACCTAGTAAAAGCCAAGCAGCAGTGGTCAGAAGGCACTAGCCATGTGCTCTGGAATCTGAGGTTATAAAGCAAATAAATAACGCAACTGAGGTTAACCACAAACCAGTCTCTGCTGTCATCACCCACATCACAACAAGATCTACAATCTGCTCTGAAGCCACAGGAGTCCCACAGCCCATTGCTGAGATTTCCACCAACCAAACAAGCCTTTTTAAGACAGTTAATTGACCATTTCTGGATCAGAACAAACAGAGAAATGATGCAAATTAACCTCCGTGTCACTGTTCAACCTGGAGCCATATTCACAAAACATCTTAAAGTCCCTATGAAACTAAAATTCATCATTCATTCGTTTTCCTTCACTCCCATTCACACACACACTCAAACACTACGGCCAATTTAGTTCATTAAATTCACCTATGGCGCATGTGTTTGGACTGTGGGGGAAACCGGAGCACTCTGAGGAAACCCACGCCAACACGGGAAGAACATGCAAACATGGCCTAGCTGAGACTCAAACCAGTGACCTGTGAGACGACAGTGCTAACCACTGAGCCACCGTCCTGGCCCACTATATTTAATTATACATATAATTAAATACAGCTAGATAGTGTGAAAGAAGACTTTATCAGGACAGCATTCCTGCAGAGAAGAGCACGCTGATGAAGTGCTCTTTGGTGGTTTGGTTGGTCTGTGATGATAAATAATGTGCTCATGCACAGAATCAGACACTGCTGCTTTTTATGCAACGCATCTGAGTAATGATACCGCTTAGGTCCACTGGGCTTTCTCATCTCCAGTTTTCGTTTTCATTGGCTGAAACCTCATTCATGCTAGGACTGCACAATTTATCGTTTCAGCATCGATATCGCAACGTGATCAATCGCAATTGGTAATCGCAGAATATGCAACGTTGAGTCTGTCATCATTTATCTTTATCTATATTAATTTATTTTTGACGTGTGTGATCACAAATTGATTTTAATATATCAATTTAATACCAATACTACTGAAACCCAATAGTAACTGTTAAACGCTAGAGCACCTTTTCAGGTCTGAGACATCAGGTTTACCTGCATTTCGCAAACTGGCCTCCGTTACACCTCTAAACCTCACTCCCATCCTGGACGAGCCCCCACCGGTGCTACTGCACCCATCCCATTCTGAGCTGGGATCAAACCAGCGATTATTTGCCTGGGAGTTGGTTGCTCTAACAAGGATGCTAAAGACCATGGCACTAGAGCAACTTTTCTGGTTCAGAGCAGTGAGGTTTATCAGCATAGCACTTCGCCAGCTGTCCTCTGTTACACTTACCCCCCTAAACCTCACTCCCATCCCAGACAAGCCCCTGTGTGTAACCCACTGGTTCTACTGCACGCATCCCGTTCTGAGCTGGTATCGAACTGGCGATAATCTGCAGGGGAGTCGGTTCCTCTAGCATGGAGGCTAAAGACCATGGTCTCTAGTCTAGTTGCTAGAGCAGCTTTAGGGGTCAGAGGAGTGAGGTTTACCTGCATAGCACTTCACTAGCTGACCCCCATTACACTCACCCCCCCTAAACCTCACTCCCAACCCAGACGAACCCCCACGTGTAACCCACCACTCCCGCTGCACCCAACCCGGTCTGAGCTGGGATCGAACCTTTGCATGGGAGTCGGTTGTCTTTGCATGGGAGTCGGTTGCTCTAACAAGGAGGCTAAAGACGATGGCCTCTAGTGTCTGTTGATAGAACATCTTTTGAGGTCAGAGGAGTGTGGTTTACCTGCATACCACTTCACTAGCTGGCCTCAGTTACACTCACCTCCCTAAACTTCACTCCCATCCTAGACGAGCCCGCACGTGTAACCCACCGGTCCTCCTGCACGCATCCCGTTCTAAGCTGGGATCATCTGGCAAGTCTTTGCATAGGAGTCATTTGCTCTAACAAGGAGGCTAAAGACCATGGCTCCTAGCATCTGTCGCTAAAGCTCCATTTTAGGTCAGAGGAGTGTGGTTTACCTGCATAGCACTTCCCTAGCTGACCTCAGTTACACTCACCCCTCTAAACTTCACTCCCATCCCAGACGAGCCACCATGTGTAACCTACTGGTCCTACTGCGTGCATCCCATTCTGAGCTGGGATCGAAACGATGAGTTTTTGCATGGGAGTTGGTTGCTCCAACAAGGAGGCTAAAGACCATGGCCTCTAATGTCTGTCACTAGAGCACCTTTTTAGGTCAGAGGAGTGAGGTTTATATGCATAGCACTTCACTAGCTGACCTCAGTTACACTCACCCCCCTAAACTTCACTCTCGTCCCGGACGAGCCCCCACGTGTAACCCACCGGGCCTACTGCATGCATCCTGTTCTGAGCTGGGATCAAACGGGTGATTATTTGCATGGAAGTCGGTTGCTCTAACAAGGAGGCTAAAGACCATGGCCCCTAGCATCTGTCGCTAGAGCTCCTTTTGAGGTCAGAGGAGCGATGTTTACCTGCACAGCACTTCGCTAGCTTGCCTCCGTTACACTCCTCCCCCTAAACCTCACTCACATCCCGGACGAACCCACCGGTCCTACTGCACGCTCTCGTTCTGAGCTGGGATCAAACTGGCAAGTCTTTAGCATTGGAGTTGGTTGCTCCAACAAGTAGGCTAAAGTCCATGGCCTCTAACATCTGTCGCCAAAGCACTTTTTGAGGTCTGAGGAGTGAGGTTTACCTGCATGGCACTTCGGAGATGGCCTCCGTTACAATATATATTGATTGATCTTATGCATACAGAATCAGAATCAGAAAGAGCTTTATTGCCAGGTTTGTCCACACATACAAGGAATTTGTTTTCGTGACAAAGCTTCTACAGTGCAACAGAATGACAGAGACAGGACAAAATATATATATATATATATATATATATATATATATATATATATATATATATATATATATATATATATATATATATATATATTATATAAATATATTCAGGCATAATAAATTGTAAGTTTAATAATGATTATTTTGATTTAATTATTTTTATTTTCATAATTCAATTACTCTACCTGAATACTGTTAGACTCGGAAAACGATCAAACATTTTTTATTTCAATTGTAACTTTTACTTTATTGTATTTCTCTTTGCTTGTGAAATGTTTAGTAGATTATAGATGCAGATGCACTCCCCTACACAACCATCTCAATCAAATCTAAAATTATTTCCAAATAGGCATATTAAGTCATCTGGAGAAATTATTTTCATGCATCGCAATATGTATGGCAGTACAACAAAATATCGTAATGTTCGATTTTTCCAATATCGTGCAGCACTAATTCATGCCATCTTAAACCAGTTGTTTTGGTTAAGTTGAGCATGTTTATAATACACCTAAATGAATCGAACTGAGAATAAAAAGCGGATTCCAAAACAAACACTCCAAATGAGCCAGATGTCAAAATGCCCTTAAATGCAACACACTAATAAGCTACTCCAATAAAATGCTTATTACATACTCTCAACTCACTAAAAATGCATTATGGGATTGCAATTGCCACTAAAGATGTATGCAGTACTGCTTCGGAAATGGCCAACTGCTCCATTTCAGAACCACTTTTGCTCAAGTAGCAGCTGTGATACCTTTAAAAGGCTTTTTACATAGGCAGCTCCCTATGAACAGAACAGAACGCACAATAGATGCTGCACTGCATTACCTTGAAGTCATCAGAGACTACTATTTAACTAATAATAAGCAATGCAACAACTTTTTTGCAAATAACTGATCATTGAAAATTAATATAGAACATCAAATACGAAATTTAAAAGGAGTATAGGTGTAAATGCAATGCAAATCATTGTGCGTGCCGAATGCGTAAATGTTAAACTAACGTAAATGTTTATTATAACAGGAATTATTTACAGTGTTGGGGAGTAACTAGTTACATGTAATGGCGTTACGTAATTTAATTACAAAATAAATGTAACAGAAATTTGTTACAGTTACCGAGAAAAATTTATTAAATTTAAAAAAAGTAATTAAATTTCAGTTACTTACGAAAATGTTAAAGACTACAAATGGAGTTACATCTGAAAAAAATTCTTTAAAAATCTGGAATATGTTAAATAATATTAATCTTTTGCTTTGCCTGTTGTTGATATGCACGATGCCTTCTGCTAAGGCCATTTATTAAAGCGGTGCTATTCTGATGCTTTTGATTGGTTTTCCGGTTTAGATTTGTGGCGCACTTGCCGCTGAAAGCATTAGGCTACTACAACCAGTCTGAGAGCTGCCACCATGGCGAGTGTTAAAAATGCATTTCATTGCTGGAAATTTAATAGTCATTCACCCTGAAATCGGAGAAATGCACACATATACCAGTTCAATGCAAAATTTGTTTGCAGCTGTTAAAATACTTTCGACACCAAAGTCTTCAATGTCGAACCTGAAGCATCTGCAGGTACAATATGTAACCTAGCCTTTATTTATTTTATAAAAGCATATGGTTTCTGTCGTTATTGTCAGTGTACAGAAATAAAAACAGACCCTTTCAATTCGAAAATATTATGACTCACAAAGTTATCGATTTGTGAAATTCAGGGCACCAGACTCCTCTGGACAAAGCGATTTTTAACAGTGTTGGGCAGTAGTAGTGATGCTACTAGCTTAACCACATTTCTCAGTAGCATGGCGGTAGCGTAAATCAAATAGCTGTTCAGTAGCAAAGCTATTTTATTAGTCAAGTAGCGCAGTAGCGTTCACAGAAGCTTCATTTACCGATCATGGTTCAATGAGTGACGGCACTGACATTCCCAGAGCTGTGAGGCCAGTGTCTGGCCAATGAAAGTAAATCCATATGATGGCGAGAATGGTGATTTCTTCTTCTTCTTCTCTTCTTTTACGGTGGTCGACAACAAACTTTTTGGTGCGTTACTGCCACCTCTCGCTCTGGTCAGTGATGTCGCCAACAAATTAGGCTAACATGAGAACTTTACTTGATGGAAAGATGACTAAGAGAGAGGAGGTTGGTCTGTCTGTCTATCTATCTATCTATCTCTCTCTATGTGTGTATATATATATATATATATATATATATATATATATATATATATATATATATATATATATATATATATATATATATATATATATATATATATATATATATATATATATATATATATATATATATATATATATATAGTTGAATTATTCGCCCCCCTTTGAATTTTTTTTTCTTTTTGAAATATTACCCAAATGATGTTTAACAGAGCAAGGAATTTTTCACAGTATGTCTTATAATATTTTTTCTTCTGGAGAAAGTCTTATTTGTTTCATTTCAGCTAGAATAAAAGCAGTTTCTATTTTTTTTAAAGCCATTTTAAGTTCAAAATTATTAGCCCCTTTGAGCTATATATTTTTTTGTTCTACAGAACAAACCATCATTATACAATAACTTGCCTAATTACCCTAACCTGCCTAGTTAACCTAATTAACCTAGTTAAGCCTTTAAATGTCACTTTAAGCTGTATAGAAGTGTCTTGATAAATATCTAGTCAAATACTTTGGGCTTACTTGGCAAAAATAAAATAAATCAGTTATCAAAACTATTATGTTGATAAATGTGTTGAAAAAAAATCTCTCTGTTAAACAGAAATTAGGGGAAAAAATAAACAGGGGGGCTAATAATTCAAGGGGGCTAATAATTCTGACTTCATATCATTATATATATATATATATATAAAGTTTACTGTGGTAAAGGCTGTTACCATGGTAATTACTATTAGTGCATGATAGTTACTAATGATACTACATTATGTAGTGTAATTTATTAATGAAGCGTTGTAAATATATATAATCAATATGCAAAATTTTGATTTTGTAACAACAGTAAACAATGTTTTTGTTATTAGGTCTGGTGTTGTGGTGGCTGTTTTAATATGATCTTAATTCAAGTGATGAAAGATTTTGAGATACTAACAGTAGACAGAGCTACTGTAAGGTCACAACGGCTTGGTAAAAATGCTTGAAAATGATTTAGTTGAAAATATTCATTAGAAACTTTAAAGTGATCAAAAAGTAATCAGATGTAATCAGTTACTTTACTTTTATAAAGAAATTGAAAGGTACACTACTTGTTACATTTTAAATAGGGTAATTTGTATCTAGTATATTTTCAAAGTAACCTCCCAAACACTGATTATTTAGTTATCATGCATCAAGGCAGACAACCTACGTCAAGTGCAGACATGCTGTACACCATGTAAAACTATTTTAAACAACATTTTCCTTTGTTCAATTTTTTTAAATTTATAATAAATCTTCCAAAAATGAAAAATGTTACTACAAAAAAATCTTAAAATGAACACTTTGCTTTCGTTTTAAAAGTTAACATCCCTATAGCTGAATGATTCCAACACTTGTTCTGCTATCTGATCAAGAAATCACATTTTCAGTCTCTAAAAGCTGCGTCTAATGCATCAGCTTCAGCTCAGAGCAACAGATCTGCTGTATCTCCTGCGGTGAGATCTGCTCGCAATCTGCAAGGAATCATCCGTTCGGCGGGAAGCTTCATTTCCAGGAGACACGCTGAGAACGAAAGCGCCGTGTTTCCTGAAATCTCCTAAGCCCTTCAGTTTTTGCACATGATTTCATGCTCTTTCGGATTGCTAAACTCCAACCGCAACAAATCAGGTGTTTTGGTTGTCTGCGCTCCTCCGATGTCCCTGTGAGAAACTCCTGCTGTGAACAACCTGAGGTGAGGAGTCTAACAAACAAAACTGCAGACTTTCCAAGAGACAGACTGTACTCACCGATAAACATGCTCTCCATGGTCATCACGCGTCCAAATCTGCGGTGTCCGGATCTCCATGCATCGCTGCTGTCAAGAGTGAATCCATGATCTGTGCATGTGGAGAAATCTGCGTCCACGAAAGCTACAAAAACACACCTCAGTAGTTTTTGGGTTTGGAGATCCCACTTGAGAAAAAGTGTCAGTCCTGGGCTGTGTCTCAGAGCGCAGTGATCCTCTCCGGCTGTAATCTGAGCTCTTGCCGGTGTGCCGATATCAGCGTCTGTAGCGGAGCAGAGCCACGGCTGCTCATTTGTTCTGTCTGAGTGTTTCCTCTGGCACTGCTCGCTTTCTCTCTCTCTCGCTCGCTCTCTTATCACTCGCTCGCCCGTCCAGCACCTCCCAGCTTCATCTATCCTTCTCTCTCTCTCTCTCTCTCTCTCTCTCTCTCTCTCTCTCTCTCTCTCTCTCAACTGGTCACATGCTGAAATGTGATTCATAAACAAATATATATATATAAAATTTCTGGTTAGTTGTATAAATTTAGTGAATAAATTTGAGTAAGGGGCTTGTTTCATTCATTTTCATTTGGCTTAATTCCTTATTTATCAGGGGTTATCACAGCAGAATGAACCGCCAACTATTCCAGCATATGTTTTATGCTGTGGATGCCCTTCCAGTTCTGGGAAACTCCCATACACTCTTACATTCACACATACACACACACACACTCAAACACTATGGCCAATTTAGTTTATTCAATTCACCTACAGCGCATGTCTTTGGACTGTGGGGGAAACCGAAGCACTCGAAGGAAACCCACACCAACACGGGCAGAACATGTAAACTCCACACAGAAATGCCAACTGGCCCAGCCGGCACTCAAACCAGTGACCTTCTTGCTGTATGTCATGATATAAGTGCTGCTGCCGGGTGATGGGTTGGGTGTTCTTTTAATTATTGTGGGTGCGGGGCAGGTGCAGGTTTACTAAAAAGGACCTGTGTAGGACTCTGCCCTCAATACCATGGCTGAGGCATCGAAGCCCTTAATGCTCCCCAGGCTACACAGCAATATCTGCCTGCTACTCCGGGTGTGGGTGTAAATTTTGATAGGTTAAATGCAGAGAGGGGCTGCACGGTGGCGCAGTGGGTAGCACGTTTGCCCTACAGCAAGTGGGTCACTGGTTTGAGCCTCAGCTGAGTCAGTTGGCATTTCTGTGTGGAGTTTGCATGTTCTCCCCGTGTTGGCATGGGTTTCCTCCGGGTGCTCCGGTTTCCCCCACAAGTCCAAAAACATGTGGTATAGGTGGATTGCATATGGCTTAATTGTCCGTAGTGTGTGTGGGTTGCATCTGGAAGGGCATCCGCTGCGTGAAACGTGTGCTGGATAAGTTGGCGGTTCATCCCGCTGTGGCGACCCAAGATTAATAAAAAGACTATGCCAAAAAGAAAATGAATGAATGAATAAATAAATGCAGAGCACAAATTCTGAGTATGGTTCATATGTAAAAGGTAAACAATTTGTGATCATACAAATACAAAGAAAATAAAAAAAACAACAACAAAAACAACAAAAAAAACAAAAACAATACAGGCAGTGTGTGTGTGTGTGTGTGTGTGTGTGTGTGTGTGTGTGTGTGTGTGTGTGTGTGTGTGTGTGTGCGTGTGTGTGTGTGCGCATGTAAAGGCAACTTGGTGGATAGGTCAGAGTACATACATAAGGGACAATAACAGTCAATAAATTAAGTAACATATAAATAAAACAGAAAGAAACCAGTCAGTGGTAAGGAGTGACAACAATCCTAGTAATGTAACAATGGTAATAATGACAGTAAAAAAAGTAAGGACAACAGTAATAATAACTGACAACAATACTACTACTACTACAGAAAGTTACTAATGTTACAACTACTACTGCTGCTACTACAGCCACAACTACAAATACTACTACAATGTCTACTACTACTAATACTATTACACTGACTACTACTACAATGTCTACCAACTGATACTACAACATCTATTACTACTACTGATACTACTACAGCAATGACTGCTACATCAACAACATCTACTACTACACCGACAACGACTACTACTACAACACATCTACTACTTCTGATACCACTATACCAACAACATCTACTACTACAGATACTACTACAACTACTACTTTAACAACCCCAACTACAATCGCTTCTACTACAATGACTACTATTACTACTACTACAGCAACCTGAGTAATGACAATGGTAGAAATACTTGTAATAATGATAATAGACAACAGGAGGACAAGTCAGAACAGTATTAATAATAATAATAATAATGGTAACAAAAGTAGAAGTAATGCTATTATTGATTATAGGAGGTGAGGGGAGGTTGGGAAATCAGGAAGAACACAAATAATAATAATAATAATAATAATAATAATAATAATAATAATAATAATAATAATAATAATAATAATAATCATAATAATAATGATGATAATAATAATAATAATAATAATAATAATAATAATAATAATAATAATAATAATAATAATAATAATAATAATGGCCACGTCATGACATTACTAACTTTCCTTTCCTACTGGTACTTTTCTGCACCAGAATACCAGGGTTAAATTCCCACCCCTTGTGTGTGAAATATAAAGCCTATAGTCTGCTGTAAACCATCATCTATGATGACCCTGCCATGCATGAGATCATGAGTACTCATAGTTCATGGATTTTATCCTCATGACTGATCAGCTTGTTCAACTAAATGAATTTAAGCAACAGCTCACAATTTCAATTTCTCCCAACTTCAATGGTAAACGAGATTACTGACATTGTTCTCATTAGGTGGCGTAAATACACCATATGCTGGTTTGCCAACCACAGTTAAAGGAAGTGTGACATGTTGATTTCACATGTACAGTGTAAGCAGCAGAGTTGGGTGTAACGCGTTCCACTGTACCGCGTTACTGTATTCTAAATACATTTTTGGAGAACGCAGTAATGTAACGAATTACATTTTTCACGAATTACACAGTTCGCGTGGGATTCCTCCGGATGCTCCGGTTTCCCCCACAGTCCAAAGACATGCGGTACAGGTGAATTGGGTAAGCTAAATTGTCCATAGTGTATGAGTGTGTATGGAGGTTTCCCAGAGATGGGTTGCAGTTGGAAGGGCATCCGCTGCGCAAAAAATGTGCTCTATAAGTTTAGCAGTTCATTCCGCTGTGGCGACTCCAGATTAATAAAGGGACTAAGCCGAAAAGAAAATGAATGAATCTTAATATTAAAAAGGAATCATAAGTTTGATCCTATCAATGTCATGCCTTTAAATAAAGTAGCCTAGTTGTCTTTTTAATGACTAATGAAGGAATTATATAATGCTTACTTAATAATTGTTTCAATGCTTACCTTTATTTACAAGTAGCAGAGTATTTGCAGCTAATGTATAGGCTATTTCTGTCCGTTCGTATCCCGTCCCTTTATGCCATCTGGCGGCATAGTCGCAAACTGAGGTCATACCTAAAAAACACGTTCTTTCTCCTTTAGAGCGGCGGCGGTACAAGGTGCGGCGGTAATGGTCATATTAAAGTACCACCTACTGCACGTTATAAATATAGCTTTTAGAATAAAAAAAGCTTATTTTAAATCACATTTTCCACTGCAACATCATTTAATGAGCATGCGCTTTTAAATTGCTAGAGAACATGAGTTGAAATGGCTGCTGTTAAGAGTGGTTGCTTCTTAAAGTGGAAATACAGACAATACTTTGATTTCATTTAGCTTAAAAACTAAAATATTGCTGTGAAATTCATGTCCAGTCTCTAAATAACATTCGACTGCTTTGAATAGAAAGCATTCTACAACAATACTTGTCACCAGGGAAGACACCGGCACCCTAAACAGGCTAAATTGATTTTTTTGGTGCAGGATCGGGAGTGAAGGTATCTTCTGAATGTGAAGAGAAGCGAAGCTGCTTATGGGGCCGTTCACATATCACGTCTTTTGCATGCGCAAGTTTTTCCAATGGAGGCACGCGGCTTGCGCACACGTATTCAGAGCGCATTTTGCGCATGCTCACTTTTTCCAGGCGCACCAGTTGAAAACCGCGAGTCACGTGGCAAGAACTGACTGATCAGCTTCATGCTTTGTAGGGAATATACACATTTCAGTAGACTAATTACCCCAGACAAACACAGAACACCCAAACACTGCAGTGCTTTTGCATGCTATGGATGTCAGTGGTTGGTATCCAGTTTTCTTCATGTCTTATTTTGTGTTCAAAGAAAAGGGAAACAGGTTTGGAACAAGTAAATGATGAGTATTTTAAGGCAAACTATCTCTAAGTCTTTTGAATATGTCAAGCTGCTGTGATAAACCTATCGTAATGTTTTTCAGTCAGTATTAAATTACTGAAAGAGCTGCAGTTTATTTAGTATTTTATCGGTATATTTTATATGTTTTAAAAGTAACTTCAAAGTAAAGTAATTAGTAATCTGATTACTTTTTACATGAAGTAATTAGTAATTGATTACTTTTTACATAAAGTAATTAGTAATCTGATTACTTTTTACATGAAGTAATTAGTAATCTGATTACTTTTTACATGAAGTAATTAGTAATCTGATTACTTTTTACATGAAGTAATTAGTAATCTGATTACTTTTTACATGAAGTAATTAGTAATGTAATCAGATTACAATTTTCCAGTAGTAATCAGTCATTTGTAATCTATTACTTTTTAAAAGTTACTTACACAACACTGGTAAGCAGTCGAACAACCAGACCATGCAATGTGTGAACATGAATTGTGGGTTTGGGCTTTACATCAGATAAAATCTTCCCGTACAGTCAGATGTTACCTTGCTGAAATCACACAGTATATTCCTCGCACTTAGTGGTTATACAGTAATAGTATTCTGATTTCTTGCTAGGTAGTTGCTAACTTGTTACATCATGTTGCAGGATGTTGTAGGTAGTTTGGATGCTCCCTTATTGTTCATTTGTAGTTTTAGGTTAAGTCATCTACAAACATCATTCTTAAACTTAAATTCAGACTATATAAGCTTGCGAAGGTGAATGTAAAGAACCAAGAAAACCTTTGAGCGCTTCAGCTTAAGATCTTGAGAGAATGTCATCGCAGACACAAAAAAACCCCACACACATACACTTGACCTTGTTTCCTCTCTTGGCACTCGCTCAGATCTTCCCTTGATTGGTTCACTGTAATTCTGTCTGAAGGTCAGGAGGAATTGACCGTCCGAAAGCCGCTCGCACTGACTGCCTACAAATCAGAGGCTTTGCAACAAAACAAACACGCATGCCTTGAAAAAATAGACCACAACACACTCCTTTTCACTTGCAGACAGTTCAAGTGCTCGGAAAAACAAAAAGAGCCCCAACCAAACTCTCTACGGACTGTGTGTGTGTGTGTGTTACGCTTGCCTGCAGTGAGGAAATGGCAGATATTTTGCATGGTCGCGCAGATGTTTTCAATTAATCCCAAATTCCCAATCGCTCCCGTGCCTCTCGTCCTGCTGCGAGTAAATAAATTCACTTCGTATCTCCAGTCGCAGAGCCTCCCTCATCCAGCTCCACTCGTCCGGGCTGGCAAATGTGTTTTTTAACCTTGACTCGGAGGTGTCACTGCTGAGATAGTGCATTATTTGTCACCATGAATAGCGTTTAACAGCAGCTGTGCCCGGAGGAGCCCACGGCGAGCCACATGCAAAGTGCAGCATGGGAAACTTCATTAATCTCTCTGTCACTTTCATGACGCTTTTCATTAGTTACGCTGCTATCTGATCAACTGGCTGCTTGTGGGAGGCTGTGAGTGTGTGCGTTCCTGAAGCTCTAACCAGTTTCTGCCACAGAGGAGCATCAGTCTGGGACACACCGAGGAATATGAGTGTGTAAACTTTTCTGTGATCAAACCAGAGATTTGTCCCACAATGCAACAGTGTATAATACAAGCTTTTTGTTTGCAGAAGCTTACAGTATATAAAGCATTTATATATACAGTTGAAGTAAGAATTATTAGCTCCCCTGAATTATTAGCCCACCTGTTTCCCCCCCAATTTCTGTTTAACGGAGAGAAGATTTTTTATTTCTAATCATTTATTTCTAATCACTTTTCTAATCATAATAGTTTTAATAACTCATTTCTAATAACTGATTTATTTTATCTTTGTCATGATGACAGTAAATAATATTTGACTAGATATTTTTCAAGACACTTCTATACAGCTTAAAGTGACATTTAAAGGCTTAACTAGGGCAATTAGGTTAACTAGGCAGGTTAGGGTAATTAGGCAAGTTATTGTATAATGATGGTTTGTTCTGTAGACTATCGAAAAAAAAATAGCTTAAAGGGGGTAATAATATTGACCTTAAAATGGTGTTTAAAAAATTAAAAACTGCTTTTATTCTAGCCGAAATAAAACAAATAAAACTTTCTCCAGAAGAAAAAATATTATCAGACATACTGTGAAAATTTCCTTTTTTGTCTATCCAAAAAATGATGTTCAATCAGTTAAACAGGTGGGGAAAAACATCAGCAAACTCTGACAGAAACATTTATTGACCTTTCAGGATTCTCAGCAGACTGTGCCTGCTTTCAGAAATCCATTTCTCTGTGTTCCCACTCAATTTTATACTGTTCACACCTTTACATTGGTGTACAGAACTTCACAAAAAGCAGATCTCACAAATTTCTCTCTGGCACAGAGAGCTCTACATTTCATATATATTCCATCCATCTATCTATTCATTCATCTATCTATATTCCATCTAAATTCCATCTATATTTCATCCATCCATCTACATTTCATCTATATTCCATTCATCTATCTATATTTCATCTATATTCCATCTATCCATCCATCTATATTTCATCTATATTCCATCTATCCATCCATCTATATTTCATCTATATTTCATCCATCCATCTACATTTCATATATATTCCATCCATCTATCTATTCATTCATCTATCTATATTTCATCTAAATTCCATCTATCCATCCATCTATATTTCATCTATATTTCATCCATCCATCTATATTTCATCCATCCATCTACATTTCATCTATATTCCATCCATCTATCTATCCATCCATCTATATTTCATCTATATTCCATCCATCAATCTATATTTCATTCATCCATCTATCCATCCATTGATCCCCATCTACAATTTCATCTATACTTTGTCCATCTATCTATATTTCATCTATATT
Source organism: Danio aesculapii (assembly GCF_903798145.1). Lineage (NCBI taxonomy): Eukaryota > Metazoa > Chordata > Actinopteri > Cypriniformes > Danionidae > Danio > Danio aesculapii. The sequence goes on along the minus strand of NC_079450.1, from coordinate 6,472,860 downwards.
TCGTTCATTCATCTATATTTCATCCATCCATCCATCCATCCATATATTTCTTTAATCCTTCCATCCATCTATAATCTATATTACATCTATATTTCATCAATCCATCTATCTATATTTCATCTACATTTCATCCATTCATCCATATACATTTCAGCTATATTTTATCCATCAATCTATTCATCCATCTATATTTAATCTGTATTTCATCCATCCATTTATATTTCATCCATTCATCTACATTTAATCTATACTTCATCCATACATCGATATATATTTCATCCTATCCATCCACCTACATTTAATCTATATTTCATCCATCCATCTATATTTCTTCCATCCATCCATCCACCGACATTTAATCTATATTTCATCAATCCATCTATAGTTCATCCGTCCATCCATGCATCCATCTATCTATATTTTATCTATATTTCATCTATCCATCTATATTTCATCCATCCATCCATCCATCCATATTTCATCTATGTTCCATCTATCCATCCATCCATCTATATTTTGTTTATATATCATCCATCCATCCATCCATCCATCTACATTTCATCTATATTTTATCCATGCATCATCTATATTTCATCTATATTCCGTCGATCCATCCATCCATCTATATTTCATCCATCCATTCATATTTCATCTATATTCTATCCATCCATTCATCCATCTATATTTTATTTATATTTCATCCATCACTCCATCCATCTATCCATCCATCTATATTTCATCTATTTCATCCATCACTTCATCATCCATCCATCTATATTTCATCTGTTTCATCCATCACACCATCATCCATCCATCAACTATATTTTATCTATCCATCTATCATCTATATTTCATCCATCCATCAATCCATGTTTATTCATTCATTTGTTCATTCATTCAATCCATCCATCCATCCACCCACCCATCTATATTTCATCCATCCATCCATGTTTATTCATTCATTTGTTTATTCATTCTGTCACGTCCTGCAATGTCCGTCAGGACATTTTTGTACATGTTTTAACATAAATGATCATATATTGACAAACTATGAACAACATGCATATACTGTCTCACCTATATTTTTCAAGTGTGAGATAAAAATAAAGGGTTAACTGTAAAATGGCATTGAGTCTCACATCTTTCCTCAACCTACTGTATACTTAAAACATCTCTGCTTTTCTTATAGATGTAAACAAACATATACGATAAAAAGGCCATTTTCATCTAGAATTAAATAACATAACGATTCCATCAGCAGAAATGACCTTGGGTGGTGCAATCAGGAATAACAGTGACCCGCTTGTCATTCTGTCTAAAAAACATTATATTTTGCCATAAGTGCACACATTCATATGCATTAAATAGTTCTGTCTGGTTGTGACTGTGGGCTATAATGGCTGGCGTGAGGCTTTGACAGACGCCTACAAAAGCATAGGCGAAATTGCCGTTCACACTTAAAGGAGACGCACATGTAGACAATGACCCTCAGACCATCTTCAACACTATAGACCATAATGATCAGCAGTGAGTAGACATGGCTGTTTCAAGTCTATTAAAGGAGGGAATAATGAGAAAAAAGTCATTTGGTCATGTTTACAGACCACGTTTGAGCACAGTTCAAAACTGAATTGAGAAGGCCAATTACATTTAAAGAGACAGCTCACACAAAAATCACAATTTACTCATTATTTATTCAGCCCCAAGTGCTTGGTAAATAGTTATGACTTTCTTCTGTTGATTAATTGATGGTAAAAATTTATGGATCGATTGATGGATCAAAGAAACAAACAACAGATTGATGGATAAAATGAATGAACGGACAAACAAACAAAAGATGGATGGGTGGATGGATGGATGAAGTGAATGAACAAACAAACAAACAAAAGAGGGATGGATGGATAAAATAAACAAACAAACAAACAAACAAACAAACAAAAGAGGGATGGATGGATAAAATAAACAAACAAACAAACAAATGAGGGATGGATGGATAAAATAAACAAACAAACAAACAAACAAACAAACAAAAGATGGATGGATCAATAAAATAAACAAACAAACAAACAAATAAAAAAGAGAGATGGATGGATAAAATAAATAAACAAACAAAAACAAAAGATGGATGGATGAATAAAATAAACAAACAAACAAACAAACAAACAAAAGAGAGATGGATGGATCAAATAAACAAACAAACAAACAAACAAACAAAAGAGGGATGTATGGATAAAATAAAAAAACAAACAAACAAACAAACAAAAGATGGATGGATGGATGGACGGACGGACGAACGAACAAACGAACAAACAAACAATCAAACAAACAATCAAACAAACAAACAATCAATCAAACAAACAAACAAACAAACAAAAAGCGGATGGATGACAGATGGATAAAATTAATGAACGAACAAACAAACAAAAGATGGTTGGATGGATGAAAAGAATGAACAAACAAAAGATGGATGGAGGGATGAATGGATGAAATGAACAAACAAAAAAAACGGATGGATGGATGATGGATGGATAAAATGAATGAACAAACAAACAAAAGATGGATGGATGGATGAAATGAATGAACGAACAAACAAACAAAAGATGGATGGATGGATGAAATGAACAAACCAACAAAAGATGGATGGATGGATGAAATGAACAAACCAACAAAAGATGGATGGATGGATGAAATGAATGAACGAACAAACAAACAAAAGATGGATGGATGGATGAAATGAACAAACCAACAAAAGATGGATGGATGGATGAAATGAATGAACGAACAAACAAACAAAAGATGGATGGATGGATGAAATGAATGAACGAACAAACAAACAAAAGATGGATGGATGGATGAAATGAACAAACCAACAAAAGATGGATGGATGGATGAAATGAACAAACCAACAAAAGATGGATGGAGGGATGAAATGAACAAACCAACAAAAGAATGATGGATGGATGAAATGAATGAACGAACAAACAAACAAAAGATGGATGGATGGATGAAATGAATGAACGAACAAACAAACAAAAGATGGATGGATGGATGAAATGAATGAACGAACAAACAAACAAAAGATGGATGGATGGATGAAATGAATGAACGAACAAACAAACAAAAGATGGATGGATGGATGAAATGAATGAATGAACAAACAAACAAAACATGGATGGATGGATGAAATGAACAAGCAAACAAAAGATGGATGGATGGATGAAATGAACAAACAAACCAACAAAAGATGGATGGATGGATGAAATGAATGAAAAAACAAATAAACTAACAAACGGATGGATGGATGAATGGATGAAATGAATGAACGAACAAACAATGGATGGATGGATCAAATGTATACACTAACAAATGATGGATGGATGGATGGATGTATGGATCAAATGAATGAATGAACAACCAAACGATGGATGGATGGATGGATGGATCAAATGAATGAATGAACAAACAAAAGATGTATGGATGGATGGATGGATCAAATAAATGAATGAACAAACAATGAATAGATAGATTAAATGAATGAGTAAACAAACAAAAGATAAATGGACAGACAGATAAAAGGATGGATGGAAGAATACTTCCTCTTCCTTCCTCTAATTTAATTAGTGTGTGATTTATGCTAAAGTACTTCATGTTCACAGATATCAGTTACAAGGTAGCTAATGTCATTTCTACATTCATAGTCAGTGTGTGCTTTTTTCTTCCTCCAGGATTCCTTACAGGCAGGAATTGACTCACAATCACAATCAGACTGTTGTCCTGAAAATCAGCATAACTGCAGATATCATGATTCAGAGCAGCACTATTGTTCCTGTCTTTTTTCTTTAAGAAAAGCTTCACCCAAAAAAATAGAAATGGAGTCAATAACAGCTCTAATGCCAAATTTCCTTCATATCTTTTCACAGAAGAAGGTATCCTGCTCGATCTTGTCCAAATAAAAGCAGTAAATCATACAGCGTTCATTTAAAATATTCCAAGCATTCTGCATAGATATAGTTTATTATGATTATTATTTCTTACTTACAGTAACACACAGAAATTTGTTCAATATGCATTGGTAATGTTGTGATAACGAGGTATGAAAATACTTGTGTTGGCCCTCGCAGCCAAAACTGCTGCCAAATAAAGATTTTATTAAAAGCAGATTTTCAGTGAGGTAACTGTACACTGCAAGAAACTAAATGTTTTTCTTACTTAGAGTTTGTGTCTTGTTTCTAGTCTAGATATCTAAAAATTCTCAAATAAAGAAGTATTTTCTAGAAAAGCAAAAATTATTGTGTTTTTAGAAATATTAAAGGGCACCTATGGTGAAAAATTTACTTTTCAAGCTGTTTAGACAGAAATGTGTGTAAGTATAGTGTATAAACTGTCATATTGGGGTGAAATAAACACACCCAGTCCTTTTTTCCAAATTTAACAACATAAAAACGGTGGACCAACTGGAGCGGTTTTCAGATCAACCGCAACTTTATGTAGGAGAGCGGTCCCCCCGCCCACCAATATTGATTGACAGCTGCGCGCATTAACATGTCCGGTAGTCACGTGTATAATCATATCATCAAGACAGCACGAGCGCAAAGCAGCCGGGAATAAAAGGTCTGTTCAGTTCGCTAGGATCATCAATCATCATCAAACGTGATCAAGAGTGAGTTTTACAAGTTTAAAATGTTTTAAAACAGAGCATGTGTGTAATGAATTACAGCGATTCACTTCAGATTCACTTCTTCAGCACAGCCGCGTGTCAGAACAATTATAAAGGAAGACGCTTTAATCGCGGTTATACAATATACATATTAATATACATTAATATAAGAGATATCCATACAGCAGTGGATATTACCAGTATCATGTCACATGCATGCAAAACGAGTGCACAGCTTAACGCTCTCTCTCTCTCTCTCTCTCTCTCTCTCTCTGTGTGTGTGTGTGTGTCCACATCTGAGCTATGTGTGTGTGTGTATGTCAGCGCTACGTTTGTGTGTGTTTATGTGTGCGCTATGTGTTTGTGTCCTCGCTGTGTGTGTGCGTGAACTTTGGAATGACATTGTGTGTGACTCATTGTTGCAAATCCACAAAAAACGCATCAAATACTGATTGTTAAAGTTCTTACTGTAGTATTTCTCACACACATTACCTGAGATCTGCTTCCTGAGGCAGCCGAGGGCGCCGATTGCTTATAGGCACGTGGGAACGGTGGGCGGGGAGGACTAGCCTTAAAGGGCCAGTACAAAAAAAACAGCAAAACCTTTTTTCCAGCTATAATACAGACACTTCAAACAGCTATAATAAATAATCTGATGGGTGTTTTGAGCTGAAACTTTACAGACACATTCTGGGGACACAAAAGACTTATATTAAATATAAAAAAAAGGTTAACCTATGTGCTCTTTAAGTCAAAATTAAATAAATTTTTTATTAAAACAAGCTAAATAATCTGCCAATGGGGTAAGAAAATACTTTTGTTTTTACTTTGAAAGAAGATTATTTTACTTACCTAATTGGCAGATTACTTTGCCTTGTTTTAAGGAAAAACTCACTTAATTTTGACTTATTATTTCTGAAAATAACACAATATTTTTGGCTTATAAAATTGCTTATTGATTTAAAACAAACTGCATATTTGGACTAGAAACAAGACAAAATTTCTAAGTAAGAAAATTATTTTTGCAGTCTACACTGAAAAAAAATAGACTTTGAAGCAGCTTGAATACATTGCTGTAATTTATTACAGCTAAAATGTGTATTTTTTTTCAAAGTATAATTAAACTTTGCTTCACGGTTTAACATTTTTAAAAATCTAAATAAAACATAGTGGTAAAGTAAAAAATGACATTCACATAAAGTAAAAATATCATTTACTACATAGATCTTTTTTTATTTTGGATTCTAGGGCCCTATCATACACCCAGCGCAATAAGGCGCAATATGTGTTTTGTGCAATTTGTTGCTATTTTCAGACCAGCGCAACCCTAATTTTCACGTTTTGCACCACGTTGTTTAGATAGCAAATCCATTTGCGCCACTTTGTGTACTCATGGGTGTGCCAGTCTAAAATAGAGGTGTGTTAAGGTGCATTGTTGATGCGTTGCTATTTTGAGGATCTGAAATAGGCCGTGCCATTGACCAACTAAATGCTCTAAAGTCCAGCACAAAGTGCGTTAGTTATTTACACATTGCTTAATACACACAGGATGAACAGCAATACACAAATATCTTCACGTTTGAAAACAATTAAAGGATTAAAATGTTGCAAAAAATATTTTCTACATAAAAATAAAAACCACTGCCTCCATGCCTTGTTCACTTCAGGGTTTTTTCAGTTTATTCATGACAATTTGCATTTGTATAATGTTATTATTATTAGCAGTATTATTTATTACAGGCATATTTATGTTTGTTTTGATAAAAACAAGTTTAGATTTGTCCACCTGTCAGGTTTTGGAGCTGTCTGCATCACTATATGGGGCATAAGAATAGGACGTGTGTTTGGATATAATATATTGTTAATTTATTTATTTGCTGGAAATTAGAGCTGAATTTAGAAATAGTTTTGAAACAAATCTTTGTGCTTAAACTAAATTAAATAAGTAGGCTAATGCAACTGACTCTAAAAGGGACTGTGAGATGAGACTCTGATTGGTTTAATGCACGTTAAGCTCAAAACACACCCAGAACTCATTAAGACCCTGTTAGACCATGCTCCAGGGCGCAGAGCACATTTCTCTGTCCTTAAAAAAGCAAAAGTGGATTCGGACACACCCTTATTGCTTTTGCGCTTTAGACTTTGAGCCTAGATTGTTAAAATAGAGCCCACTAAGTCTAAAAATATTGTAAATCAAGAAAAAAAATACATTCAAACAAAGTAAAAGTATAGTTTACTACACTACCTGACAAAAG